>NC_091356.1:3547631-3577631 GCF_038502225.1 Cherax quadricarinatus | reverse complement strand
GATGGTGACCCGGCCTTGGCTCCTAGGAAGGGGAGTGTCTTGAGGGGCATGTCAGCGGTGAGCAGTTGACGATGCGAGGATGGCTTGATGGGGCTGTGCAGCATCAGACAGTCAGGAAGGGCCGAAAAGGCAGCCGATTAGAGCCACACCCCAGCTTTAGCCAATGGCAAAGTGCTGGAGAACTTAGCTTCACAGTGATTGGTCGATGGGAAGCTTGCTATTCGAGTGAACCGTTTTGAAGATATCTAAACTTCTTCTTGGAGAGATAGTCAAGTACAAACGGGATTGTGGAATCTGCTAGAAACTGGCTGTTTTTTTAAGCAATGTTTCGGTGGTGAAGGTATTATTGTTATCATAATCAAAAAGAAGCGCAAAACTAAAAGGGTCACCCTGGTGAAGGAGTGCTTGGGGTCGGAGGTGATCTTAACAGTCCCATCCTGGACTCTCTGCTAAAGTTCTTGGGCAAACATTGTGTCCTTGTACTGGTCAGTGGTGTAGAACCAGACACAAGGCGTACTTCTATATAGAGGTTCGTTATCAGAGGCTGAGGCAGCCACAGGAAGGCTGGCAGTGGTAGGAATTTGTCAATATTAAGGTTTTGTAGAATTTTAGCTCCCTTGGCTGGTGGCAAAAACTGTACTGGTGGTAGTAGCTGAGGTGGGTCAGACGGGGTCACTGATTGGTCCATTGCGGTGGTGGTGGAGGATGGTGGTGGTGGTGGATTTTCATTGGTGGGATTTGGCGGCGTCTCGACGGTCTCTGATTAGTCCATCTCCATGGCGGAAGGAGGCGGTAGTGGTGGTGGAGCAGTGGCGATGGTGACAATATTTGCAGCGGACTTCGTGATGTCAGACGAAGGTGGAGATTCAGGGAATGTAAAACTGGGCATGTTGTTGACTTTGAAGAGTTCATTGATAGTGGTGTTGAATGATCCAGGTGCAGCTACATTGTGTACATGGGCATACATGATGCAGTCAAGAATTTTGGTGGAGTCGTTAGCAGGGAGTGGTGGTGATGCAGTACTGGTGGAGGAAGCAGCTTGAGTGGCCTTGAGAATATTGATGGTATCTGCTTTGAGTTTCGTAATAGCAGCATATGTTGCAGATTGAGCAGTGATTTTCTTTTGTTGTTCTAGGTGTTTCTTAAGTACTTCTCGTCTGGTTGGGCATTTGGAAGCAAGAGTATGGCAGTTATTCTTGCAGTTCAGGCATTTAGGTGGAGTGGTGATGGTGTAAGTCTTGAAATCGTGACCGACGTTGCCGCAGGTCGAGAACTTCTTGTCCTTGGTGGGGCAGTCCTTAGTAGTGTGCAAGTATGAGTAACAATTATAACACTGTGGATGTGCTTAAATTTCTCTGCTGCAATGTAGGTTGGATTGATGTGAAAGTAGTGAATTGCCAGTCTCTCAGCGAGAGCTCTGGCTGCCATATTGAAGTCAGTGAAGGTGACCTTCAGCATGAAGGAAGCATTGGGTATTTTAGTAATATATTCCATCGTGGCCCAAGGGTTCTGGTCTCCAATGGATGATTTGATTTCTTCAGTAGCCTGGGCAGTGATGAGCTTATCGAGTAGCTTGAGGAACACAATTCTCTCAGCCCTCAGAGCTGGGGAAGTCATGACTTGAAATTCTCGCTCTTGAAGAGTGGTAGTAGCCTCGGTGTCGTCTGTACCGACGACAACGAAAGCCTCTTTGAGCGACAGAATCGCATTACACTTGACTTGCAGAATGCCACTGATGGCAGCCACAAGTGCTAGTTTGGTCGAGTCATTGACTGTCCCGCTTGCTGATCTAATCTTCACTCTGTTAGATAAATGCATCGTGGGTTAGGATACAGAATGTCGAAGTAAAGGTTCCCCTCCCCAACGAGGATCGTAGGGATACTCTGTATTCTGATGTCCATCCTGTGGACGGTAGCGTAAAGCCATATGAATACACAAAAGGCCTAGGAACTAGGCTCCAAAAGGGTTAACAGGAGTACATTTAGACTTATATCTACAGTTCACTTATCCGTTACAAGCAAATTTAGGAAATTTACTTAACGTATCTGGTATCTTATTTTCATTAGTAAGCTATCTTGACATGTCACAGGTTATTATACTGGTTGTTTCTATATTCCTCGATAAGTGGACACTAAACACATAGTGTTCAAGATAGTGACCATAGGAGGAGATGTGTGTTATTAATACCAAAATGACTCTTATACGGAGAAGAAGATGTCACAATTGTATTACATGCTGATTATATGGTTCTTTTGGAAGATTCCGGAAAGACCCTGCAAGAAATGGCGGGAGAATTTGGGAGGGTATGAGAAAAGATGAAAATTAAAACTGAACATTAGAAAGATCAAAGTGACGGCAGTAACATAAAATCTAAAAACAAGAGATATGATATCAAAGAGGATTGAGGGAGTATGGAAGAAGTGAATCGATTCAGATATCTGAGTGTCTGTGAGTCTATGAAATCCGAGGTGAACCAAAGAATGGACAAAGGAAAAATTTATAACGTACAGTGTTGTGGAACCATTGGAAAGTAAGATGTTTATATGTGGAGGCAAAGAAGAGAATGTAACAGAGTATAATGGTGCCAAGACTCTCATACAGAAGAGGAATGATTTTGAAAAATTGCTGCGAGGAGAAGCGACTGGACAGTTGAGATGCTATGTTTGTGTGGTGAGGACATTATGAAGAGAATCCAGGCGTAGAAATTAGGTGACGGTGTTGGATTACGAAAAAAATAATTCAGAGGCGTGTAGGAGTTGCTAATGTAGTTCGGTCATTTTGAAAGATTGGAACATGAAAGAGTAACCACGATGGTGTATAAATTCGTGCACGAAAAAATGAGGTTCGGGGATCTTCCCAGGAAGTATTGCAAGGAGGAAGTGATGATCGTATGTTGCAGGAGACTGATCATCCAGCAGTCGCATGAGACCCTACATGAACGGAATTAATAGACATGTTTTTATTATTCTTTTATCGTACTCCTGAAACCTCTGTTCTGACTTGATTAGCTCAGCGTAACTCGACACGTTATCACAACAAAATTTGCTCTGCATCTCTTTTCTTCTTCATTAATCTCTGTGTATTACTTCCAAACAGCAATTGACTGACAAATGTTAAGCTACTACGACTTAATAAGATAAGTTTCACAACTAAACAAGACAAATATCACAACTAAACAAGACAAGTATCACAACTAAACAAGACAAATATCACAACTAAACAAGACAAGTATCACAACTAAACAAGACAAGTATCACAACTAAAAAAGACAAATATCACAACTAAACAAGACAAGTATCACAACTAAACAAGACAAGTATCACAACTAAACAAGACAAGTATCACAACTAAACAAGACAAATATCACAACTAAACAAGACAAGTATCACAACTAAAGACAAGTATCACAACTAAACAAGACAAGTATCACAACTAAACAAGACAAGTATCACAACTAAACAAGACAAGTGTAACAACTAAACAAGACAAATATCACAACTAGACAAGACAAGTATCACAACTAAACAAGACAAATATCACAACTAAACAAGACAAATATCACAACTAAACAAGACAAGTATCACAACTAAATAAGACAAGTATCACAACTAAACAAGACAAGCATCACAACTAAACAAGACAAATATCACACCTAAACAAGACAAATATCACAACTAAACAAGACAAATAACACAACTAAACAAGACAAGTATCACAACTAAACAAGGCAAGTATCACAACTAAACAAGACAAGTATCACAATTAAACAAGACAAGTATCACAACTAAACAAGACAAGTATCACAACTAAACAAGACAAGTATCACAACTAAACAAGACAAGTATCAAAACTAAACAAGACAAGTATCACAACTAAACAAGACAAGTATCACAACTAAACAAGACAAATATCACAACTAAACAAGACAAATATCACAACTAAACAAGACAAGTATCACAACTAAACAAGACAAATATCACAACTAAACAAGACAAATATCACAACTAAACAAGACAAGTATCACAACTAAACAAGACAAGTATCACAACTAAACAAGACAAGTATCACAACTAAACAAGACAAGTATCACAACTAAATAAGACAAGTCTCACAGATAAACAAGACAAGTATCACAACTAAATAAGACAAATATCACAACTAAACAAGACAAATATCACAACTAAACAAGACAAATATCACAACTAAACAAGATAAGTATCACAACTAAATAAGACAAGTATCACAACTAAACAAGACAAGTATCACAACTAAATAAGACAAATATCACAACTAAACAAGACAAGTATCACAACTAAACAAGACAAATATCACAACTAAACAAGACAAATATCACAACTAAACAAGATAAGTATCACAACTAAATAAGACAAGTATCACAACTAAACAAGACAAGCATCACAACTAAACAAGACAAGTATCACAACTAAACAAGACAAGTATCACAACTAGACAAGACAAATATCACAACTAAACAAGACAAGTATCACAACTAAACAAGACAAATATCACAACTAAACAAAACAAGTATCACAACTAAACAAGACAAGTATCACAACTAAACAAGATAAGTATCACAACTAAATAAGACAAGTATCACAACTAAACAAGACAAGTATCACAACTAAACAAGACAAGTATCACAACTAAACAAGACAAGTATCACAACTAGACAAGACAAATATCACAACTAAACAAGACAAGTATCACAACTAAACAAGACAAATATCACAACTAAACAAAACAAGTATCACAACTAAACAAGACAAGTATCACAACAGAGCAAGACAAGCATCGCAACTAAACAAGACAAGTATCACAACTAAACAAGACAAGTATCACAACTAGACAAGACAAATATCACAACTAAACAAGACAAGTATCGCAACTAAACAAGACAAGTATCACAACTAAACAAGACAAGTATCACAACTAAACAAGGCAAGTATCACAACTAAACAAGACAAATATCACAACTAAACAAGACAAGTACGCAACTAAACAAGACAAGTATTTCAACTAAACGAGACAATTATCACAACTAAACAAGACAAATATCACAACTAAACAAGACAAGTATCTCAACTAAACAAGACAAGTATCACAACTAAACAAGGCAAGTATCACAACTAAACAAGACAAGTATCTCAACTAAACAAGACAAGTATCACAACTAAACAAGACAAGTATCTCAACTAAACAACACAAGTATCACAACTAAACAAGGCAAGTATCACAACTAAACAATACAAGTGTCTCAACTAAACAAGACAAGTATCACAACTAAACAAGGCAAGTATCACAACTAAACAAGACAAGTATCACAACTAAACAAGGCAAGTATCACAACTAAACAAGACATGTATCACAACTAAACAAGGCAAGTATCACAACTAAACAAGACAAGTATCACAACTAAACAAGACAAGTATCACAACTAAACAAGGCAAGTATCACAACTAAACAAGACAAGTATCACAACTAAACAAGACAAGTATCACAACTAAACAAGACAAGTATCACAACTAAACAAGACATGTATCACAACTAAACAAGGCAAGTATCACAACTAAACAAGACAAGTATCACAACTAAACAAGACAAGTATCACAACTAAACAAGGCAAGTATCACAACTAAACAAGACAAGTATCACAACTAAACAAGACAAGTATCACAACTAAACAAGACAAGTATCACAACTAAACAAGACAAGTATCTCAACTAAACAAGACAAGTATCACAACTAAACAAGGCAAGTATCACAACTAAACAAGACAAGTATCACAACTAAACAAGACAAGTATCACAACTAAACAAGACAAGTATCTCAACTAAACAAGACAAGTATCACAACTAAACAAGGCAAGTATCACAACTAAACAAGACAAGTGTCTCAACTAAACAAGACAAGTATCACAACTAAACAAGGCAAGTATCACAACTAAACAAGACAAGTATCACAACTAAACAAGGCAAGTATCACAACTAAACAAGACAAGTATCACAACTAAACAAGACAAGTATCACAACTAAACAAGACAAGTATCACAACTAAACAAGACAAGTATCTCAACTAAACAAGACAAGTATCTCAACTAAACAAGACAAGTATCACAACTAAACAAGGCAAGTATCACAACTAAACAAGACAAGTATCACAACTAAACAAGGCAAGTATCACAACTAAACAAGACAAGTATCTCAACTAAACAAGACAAGTATCACAACTAAACAAGGCAAGTATCTCAACTAAACAAGACAAGTATCACAACTAAACAAGACAAGTATCTCAACTAAACAAGACAAGTATCACAACTAAACAAGGCAAGTATCACAACTAAACAAGACAAGTATCACAACTAAACAAGACAAGTATCACAACTAAACAAGACAAGTATCTCAACTAAACAAGACAAGTATCACAACTAAACAAGGCAAGTATCACAACTAAACAAGGCAAGTATCACAACTAAACAAGACAAGTATCACAACTAAACAAGGCAAGTATCACAACTAAACAAGACAAGTATCTCAACTAAACAAGACAAGTATCACAACTAAACAAGGCAAGTATCTCAACTAAACAAGACAAGTATCACAACTAAACAAGACAAGTATCTCAACTAAACAAGACAAGTATCACAACTAAACAAGGCAAGTATCACAACTAAACAAGACAAGTATCACAACTAAACAAGACAAGTATCACAACTAAACAAGACAAGTATCTCAACTAAACAAGACAAGTATCACAACTAAACAAGGCAAGTATCACAACTAAACAAGACAAGTGTCTCAACTAAACAAGACAAGTATCACAACTAAACAAGGCAAGTATCACAACTAAACAAGACAAGTATCACAACTAAACAAGGCAAGTATCACAACTAAACATGACAAGTATCACAACTAAACAAGACAAGTATCACAACTAAACAAGGCAAGTATCACAACTAAACAAGACAAGTATCACAACTAAACAAGACAAGTATCACAACTAAACAAGGCAAGTATCACAACTAAACAAGACAAGTATCACAACTAAACAAGACAAGTATCACAACTAAACAAGACAAGTATCACAACTAAACAAGACAAGTATCACAACTAAACAAGACAAGTATCACAACTAAATAAGACAAGTATCACAACTAAACAAGTATCACAACTAAACAAGTATCACAACTAAACAAGTATCACAACTAAACAAGTATCACAACTAAACAAGACAAATATCACAACTAAATAAGACAAGTATCACAACTTACAAGTATCACAACTAAACAAGTATCACAACTAAACAAGTATCACAACTAAACAAGACAAATATCACAACTAAATAAGACAAGTATCACAACTAAACAAGTATCAGAACTAAACAAGTATCACAACTAAACAAGTATCACAACATTTGGTGCTTGGTCATCACTCCTAAAGTCCATTATACATGAATAATGAAGCCTAAAGACTATTTTCTAAGCTTTGCCACACTTTAATATATCTAAGTCACTCTATCCACTGTCATCACTGGTAGAAGAGATAATAATAATAATAATAATAATAATAATAATAATAATAATAATAATAATAATAATAATAATAATAATAATAAACAATAGGCAACGAGTTAACCAGAAAATGTTCATTTTATAACATAAAATTCGATGCAAGTGCTCCTCAATATTTACGTATTTACATTGAGTAAGCAGCTGTCAATACCGTGGCAGGAACGCTTCTCAAATTATCCACAAATTAGAGATGAAACTAAATGTCATTTCAGACCTTCCTGGAACATTATCAACTTATTTACGATGTAAAGATGGCCCTGAATAGACCGAAATACCGTGAAGACTGATCTTCGAGTGGTGATTTAGATGTTAAACATTCTTTGCACCGTAAACCACTAACAAAGGAACCCAATGGAAATAAGTCACTCTGACTTTTTTGGGTTATCGCAGGTTCTCTACACATATGCTGCTATGTATGATATTCTATGTAACTGTATTTGTGTATATCTGAATAAACTTACGAACAACCAAACCACCTTCGTGGCAAAGTCCGTGAGTGGGAAAAACTCTCGGAACTCATCAAAGATTTATCAAAGGTTTTAGCCCTTCCAGACTCTAGGAAATAGAAAAATAAATTGCAAGGTAACCAAATTTTTCTCTTCACCGAAGTCAGGTTACATACACATGTACCTCTGACTTGGGGTTATAGAATAGTGGGTACAGGAGAGAAGGAAAATAAATTATGGGTAGAAAGATTAGGTGAAAATAAAGTTTTGAGGGCAAAAAATGTTGGTATATTGATCTTTTCTAGTGAAAAAATTTGTGTAAGACAAAATATGCTGAGAAAGGGAGCAGATAAAGATAAAATTAAAGATTAGAAAAGTAAAAAAACAGTTTTTATGAGCAATAAAGTGAAACAATTTATATAGGGTGAAAATTCAGAGACTCAGTGTTGCGATCCAGAGAGGAAATGCCTGCAGTACTCTGGGCACGCGGCCCAGCGCAGGGGAGCTGGACGAAGTATTCGAGATGTTGCTCTGAATTACTTATGTTGTTTTACTTTCTGTTGTATTTTTGTGAATGTTTGGCTAATGTATTTTGTCTTTAAATATATATATATATATATATATATATATATATATATATATATATATATATATATATATATATATATATATATATATATATATTTATCACACTGGCCGATTCCCACCAAGGCAGGGTGGCCTGAAAAAGAAAAACTTTCACCATCATTCACTCCATCACTGTCTTGCCAGAAGGGTGCTTTACACTACAGTTTTTAAACTGCAACATTAACACCCCTCCTTCAGAGTGCAGGCACTCAAGTCCGGCCTGCCGGTTTCCCTGAAGCCCTTCATAAATGTTACTTTGCTCACACTCCAACAGCACGTCAAGTATTAAAAACCATTTGTCTCCATACACTCCTATCAAACACGCTCACGCATGCCTGCTAGAAGTCCAAGCCCCTCGCACACAAAACCTCCTTTATCCCCTCCAACCTTTCCTAGGCCGACCCCTACCCCGCCTTCCTTCCACTACAGACTGATACACTCTTGAAGTCACTCTGTTTAGCTCCATTCTCTCTACATGTCCGAACCACCTCAACAACCCTTCTTCAGCCCTCTGGACAACAGTTTTGGTAATCCCGCACCTCCTCCTAACTTCCAAACTACGAATTCTCTGCATTATTTTCACACCACACATTGCCCTCAGACATGACATCTCCACTGCCTCCAGCCTTCTCCTCGCTGCAACATTCATCACCCATGCTTCACACCCATATAAGAGCGTTGGTAAAACTATACTCTCATACATTCCCCTATTTGCCTCCAAGGACAAAGTTCTTTGTCTCCACAGACTCCTAAGTGCACCGCTCACCCTTTTCCCCTCATCAATTCTATGATTCACCTCATCTTTCATAGACCCATCCGCTGACACGTCCACTCCCAAATATCTGAATACATTCACCTCCTCCATACTCTCTCCCTCCAATCTGATATCCAATCTTTCATCACCTAATCTTTTTGTTATCCTCATAACCTTACTCTTTCCTGTATTCACTTTTAATTTTCTTCTTTTGCACACCCTACCAAATTCATCCACCAATCTCTGCAACTTCTCTTCAGAATCTCCCAAGAGCACAGTGTCATCAGCAAAGAGCAACTGTGACAACTCCCACTTTATGTGTGATTCTTTATCTTTTAATTCCACACCTCTTGCCAAGACCCAAGTACCCACGGAACAAGTGGTATTGATCAATATATATAAATATATGCAAGACGACCAGAGAGAGATAGAGAGAAAATTTGGAAAGTTTTGAATGTAGATGACGAAATAGGGAAAGTAGCCACTGTGAAAGGCTGCTGTTGTCGCCCCAAGTCAAAATATTTTTTTTAGACTCCCAACGCCATTTCCTTCAAGGAGAAGGCAGGGAAAGGGCCATTGGATCTTTCCTCACGTTCCTCAAATCAAACCTAAACACCTCCCATTTTCGTGGTGCTGTATAGTCCTGCCAGGTTTATCATTACTAGTAACCGTAAGAATACCAGTAATAATAATAATAATAATAATAATAATAATAATAATAATAATAATAATATCAATAATAATAATAATTTAATAAGATTTTCGATAAGGCATTTTGGTCTAATGCATTTTCCTTATTTCATTGTAAGCTAAAATTTCAACATATTTTGAAAGACCAAATTACTCCTTACGGAAGACTGTGGGATCGATCCACCTCTCAAGAATGGTCACCACTATCATTCCATTACTAAATGCACGAAAAAGAATATCGAGCAAACACTTCTAGTGATTTTGAGTACATGGTTGTGCTCATGATGTGCATTGTAGTTGCACTCTGTAGACAGAATATATACAGTGGTTACGAATATACTCTTGGGATATAACGCAGTTATAGTTGAGTATAATGCAACACGCAGTATGTATATATATATATATATATATATATATATATATATATATATATATATATATATATATATATATATATATATATATATATATATATATATATATGTACTGTTGTTATAAACTGGAAACTGGGTTATATACAGGGTATATGGTTATACTTCTGAGATATGCTACTAATCACAAAATGGGTAGAGATCGAACCTACAGTAGGGAAGACAGAACTGACAGGCCAGTGTGCTAACCACTGGATCATGCCGCTCTGAAAGATTTATCTAACTAGGTAAATTTTTATACACATATGGAGGTTAGCATGGGCCGCCACTGTGACCACAAATACATGTCTTTAGAGACGAATCCCACAAACCAGCATTGTTGTGGCGGGCACTAGCTCAAGTCCCCTCATCATGTGAGTTTTATGACTCGCCTACCATGGGTTCGAGTCACATCGTTCTGCTTGTTTGTTTACAACTGTGTTATACGATTTTGTGAATCAGGAGATTGTTATACTCAAAATATACTGCAGATATAACCTAGAGGTAGAATTATATCCTGGAGATATGATTATATACTTGGTATATATTGAAACTGAAGAACAAAAAGAATGTGCCATATAGAAGACTATACTATATATGCAGGTACAAAGGAGGGTGTATGTGTTGTATGCTGGTATATATGCATGTGAGAACAAGAAAGATGGAGCACTGCAACATAAGAGCACAAGAAAGAAGGAGCACTGCAACATAAGAGCACAAGAAAGATGGAGCACTGCAACATAAGAGCACAAGAAAGAAGGAGCACTGCAAGAGGTCTACTGGATCTAATAATCGTACACAGCACCGACTAGTTGACATGCAAGACACATGTGCAACAGTTAAATGTCTTTATTCCGGAACGTTTCGCCTACATAGCAGGCTTCTTCAGTCAAGTACAGAGGCAGCAGCAGAAGTAGAGATGTAAAAATAGTTAACAGCTGCGTGTGTACCTGACTTATCAAACTGGCAGTGCTGTATACCATTAACATATTCATTCACTCTAACAGACACTGCAACACAACGGTATGTTGCTACAGGAAACATCTTCGATAACTTTTTTTAACCTGACCACTTATTACAAACTGGACGGGTAAGCCAGCGGAAGGCCTCGGTCAGGTGACCGAAAGATCCAACGGCAGGTCATCTGACTTATGACCCTCGTCAGGAAACACTTGTCCTGTTTCCTGACAAACATTGCCTAACCTTATTTCTACCAGTGGGCTGCGCCTCACCTTAAAGTTGAAATTATGAAGAGAGAGGGAGACAGAGAGAGAGAGAGAGTCAAGAGCTGAGGCGAACAAAGAAACAGGATGTGGTCAGGAGGAGCAGCAGGAGGAAGAGGAGAGAGAGAGAGTTTCTTACGTCAGTTTGTACGGGAGACGTTCAATAGGGCCACTAGGACAATGTGCATGTGGCCCAGTAACGAAGCAGACTCGCCGGGAAGGAGGGGCATTCGACGGGCATTCAAATTTAGTGGGTAGTTTCAAATTTAGGTTAGATAAATACATGAGTGGAACTTACACATGAAACAATTAATAGTTATCAAAGCTTATTTTTTAGATAGCACTGGAAATGGATTGGGCAAATATTTTTGTTAATGGTTTAGGTGTGAAAAAGGTGTACCTATTATGGGTCAATAGACCTGTTGCAGTGTTCCTCCTATCCTGTTTCCCGACGAATCTTACCTAACCTAGGTAAGTGTGGCAGTTGTTGGCTGGGGTGTGACGGAAATATCTAGAGTGTGGTGGGTAGAGTTGGGGAGTGACGGGGAAGAGCTGTCGTGCTTTCCGTTATAGAAAGTAAAAATAATAATAAGAGTTGAGGGTGAGTGCAGGTTAGGTGAGCTCAGGAAGGTGAAAGTGTGTGAGAGAGGAAGGTAATTGCTCTATAAGTCATTTTTTTTGTTCACAGACCCTGAGCTGCTTTGGGGATTAGCGTGGACGGTTACAAAGCATGGCTTGCTTCTGCAGTGTTTTAAAAACTGAGTTTGGAGAGTTGAAGGAGGAGGTCTTGCTTCTCCAGGAGGAGATTAGGAGGCTGAAGGTCCACCTCAATGGGCCTGGGAGAGAGTGTGAGGTGGTTGGAGATGTGGGGAATGAGGCTTCTAGCAGTGAGGTGCAGTCTGTCTCTCACTGTGAGGAGGCTGTAGGTGGGGAGGTAGCAACGGGTACCAGCAGTGAGGTGCAGCCCAGCACCTGCTACAAGTGGCGAGTTGTTCACAGTAATGGGAGGCGCATCAGAGTAAGGAAAGTTAAGAGTGAAGATCTGAAGGTAGGAAATCGCTTCTCTGTTCTCCAGGATGAATGTACTTCAGTGGCCAGTGAAGGTAAGGGTACTACTGCCCCTGCTAATGAAGGTAAGCGCATTCTTGTGGTTGGTGACTCTCAGGTAAGATATGTTGACCGTGCTTTTTGTAATAGGAATAAGAAGATGAGAGATAGAGTGTGCTTCCCTGGAGCTGGTGTTGGGGACATTGTCAACAGACTGGATAATATCATGTCAGGTAATGGGAACAAGCCCATTATCTGTCTCAGTGCTGGTGGAAATGATATTGGGAAGGGTAGGAGAGAAGAGCTGCTAGATAAGTACAGGTCAGCTATAGATTTCATTAAGTCTAAGGGAGGGATCCCAATCATATGTAGCATCTTGCCTAGAAGGGGAGTAGGAAATGAATGGTTGTCTAGGGCAATTGGTGTAAATTGCTGGCTAGACAGATACTGCAAGGAACTTGCAATCCCATTCATTGACAACTGGAACAACTTTTATGGCAAACATGATATGTATGCAAGGGATGGGGTTCATCTCTCTGGGGCAGGGGTGGTAGCACTTGCAGACTCGATTGAGAAGGCCATTGGTGAAATGCCTATGATTTTAAACTGATGGAAGATAGAGGTATGGGTGTGTGTGGGAAACAAGCAGGTTGCAACACTAGGGTTGGAAACAGTAAATGTATAAAAGGCATTCAGCATGAAGTTATAAATAAAGACAATAGAACAGGTCAGAAAACAAAGGGGGACAGCAGAGGGCAGCAAGGGACTAGCTCCCTTAAGGTTTACTATACTAATAGCAGGAGTGTTAGAAATAAGATAGATGAGCTAAGATTAATTGCAAGTGCAGGAAACATAGATATTATTGCTATAACAGAGACCTGGCTCAATCTGAAAGATAGAGAGATGCCATCTGAATGTCACATACAAGGCTATAAATTATTCCACACTGACAGGGTCAACAGGAAAGGTGGTGGAGTAGCGATGTATGTCAGAGACAATTTAAATTGTTGTGTTAGACAAGATATTAAATTAGAAGCGTCAGCCACTGAATCTGTTTGGTTACAGCTTCTCGAGGGCCGAGAAAAACTAATTTTGGGTGTGATTTACAGGGCCCCAAATCTTGATAGGGAGTGCAGTAAACTTCTATGGGACGAAATTCGTAAGGCATCTACATACGAAAATGTTGTGCTAATGGGAGATTTCAACTATAGACAGATTGACTGGAGCAATTTGACAGGAAATTTAGAGTCGGGTGACTTTCTTGATACGATCCAGGATTGTTTTTTAAAACAGTTTGTGACAGAGCCAACTAGGGGAAATAACCTCCTTGACTTGGTTCTTGCCAGTAGGGAAACACTAATTAATAATCTTGAGGTTAATGATGAGCTTGGGGAGAGTGATCACAAATCACTCAGTTTTAACATATCATGGAATTCCCCTAATAATGGCAATCAAGTCTCCGTCCCTGACTTTCGCTTGGCTGATTTCATAGGACTGAAAAATTACTTAGGTGGGCTGAACTGGAATGACCTGACTAGGGGTCAGGTAGGTGGTGATGGTTGCCGATATGATGCTTTCCAGGGCATAGTTCTAGCTGCTCAGTCAAATTATGTTCCAAATAGGGAAATCAGATCAAACAAAAATGATCCTAAATGGATGAACAATAGATTAAAATATCTGATTGGTCAAAAGAGAGGCATATATAGGCAAATCAAAAGAGGAGAGGGGCAATTAAGAAATCGATATATTCAGTTAAAGAGAGAAATAAAAAAGGGAATTAGAAAAGCAAAAAGAGATTATGAGGTTAAAGTTGCAAGAGAATCGAAGACTAACCCAAAAGGATTCTTTCAGGTATACAGAAGTAAGATCAGGGACAAGATAGGCCCACTCAAAAGTTCCTCGGGTCAGCTCACTGACAGTGATAAGGAAATGTGTAGAATTTTTAACACATACTTCCTCTCAGTTTTTACACAGGAGGATACCAGTGATATTCCAGTAATGATAAATTATGTAGAACAGGACGATAATAAACTGTGCACTATTAGGGTCACAAGTGACATGGTCCTTAGGCAAATAGATAAATTAAAACCTAACAAATCCCCAGGCCCTGATGAACTGTATGCAAGGGTTCTAAAGGAATGTAAAGAGGAGCTTAGCACACCTTTGGCTAATCTTTTCAACATATCACTACAAACTGGCATGGTGCCAGATAAGTGGAAAATGGCAAATGTGATACCTATTTTCAAAACAGGTGACAGGTCCTTAGCTTCGAACTATAGACCAATAAGCCTAACCTCCATAGTGGGAAAATTTATGGAATCAATAATTGCCGAGGCAGTTCGTAGCCACCTTGAAAAGCATAAATTAATCAACGAATCTCAGCATGGTTTTACAAAGGGACGTTCCTGCCTTACGAATTTATTAACTTTTTTCACTAAGGTATTTGAGGAGGTAGATCATGGTAACGAATATGATATTGTGTATATGGACTTCAGTAAGGCTTTTGACAGGGTCCCACATCAGAGACTATTGAGGAAAATTAAAGCACATGGAATAGGAGGAGAAATTTTTTCCTGGATAGAGGCATGGTTGACAAATAGGCAGCAGAGAGTTTGCATAAATGGGGAGAAATCAGAGTGGGGAAGCGTCACGAGCGGTGTTCCACAGGGGTCAGTGTTGGGCCCCCTGCTGTTCACAATCTACATAAACGACATAGATGAGGGCATAAAGAGCGACATCGGCAAGTTTGCCGATGACACCAAAATAGGCCGTCGAATTCATTCTGACGAGGACATTCGAGCACTCCAGGAAGATTTGAATAGACTGATGCAGTGGTCGGAGAAGTGGCAGATGCAGTTTAATATAGACAAATGCAAAGTTCTAAATGTTGGACAGGACAATAACCATGCCACATATAAACTAAATAATGTAGATCTTAATATTACGGATTGCGAAAAAGATTTAGGAGTTCTGGTTAGCAGTAATCTGAAACCAAGACAACAGTGCATAAGTGTTCGCAATAAAGCTAATAGAATCCTTGGCTTCATATCAAGAAGCATAAATAATAGGAGTCCTCAGGTTGTTCTTCAACTCTATACATCCTTGGTTAGGCCTCATTTAGATTATGCTGCACAGTTTTGGTCACCGTATTACAGAATGGATATAAATTCTCTGGAAAATGTACAAAGGAGGATGACAAAGATGATCCCATGTATCAGAAACCTTCCCTATGAGGATAGACTAAGGGCCCTGAAACTGCACTCTCTAGAAAGACGTAGAATTAGGGGGGATATGATTGAGGTTTATAAGTGGAAGACAGGAATAAATAAAGGGGATGTAAATAGTGTGCTGATAATATCTAGCCTAGACAGGACTCGCAGCAATGGTTTTAAGTTGGAAAAATTCAGATTCAGGAGGGATATAGGAAAGTACTGGTTTGGTAATAGAGTTGTGGATGAGTGGAACAAACTCCCAAGTACCGTTATAGAGGCCAGAACGTTGTGTAGCTTTAAAAATAGGTTGGATAAATACATGAGTAGATGTGGGTGGGTGTGAGTTAGACCTGATAGCTTGTGCTAACGGGTCGGTTGCCGTGTTCCTCCCTTGAGTCAATGTGACCTGACCTGACTAGGTTGGGTGCATTGGCTTAAGCCGGTAGGGACTTGGACCTGCCTCGCATGGGCCAGTAGGCCTTCTGCAGTGTTCCTTCGTTCTTATGTTCTTATGTTCTTAACATGAACCTGTTTTACCTTTTTAACCCTGAGTGCTCCTAACCGGGGTTGGGTTTAGTGTTGATAGCCCTCATAAAAAGGCCCCCAAAACCCTTCCCAAAAGGGGGGGTCTCGGGGGATGGGAAGGGTTTTTGGTAAAAGGGGAATTTGGGAATTTAACCTATTTTGGGGCTTATAGATCAAGCCCCTTTTACCCCCCATTGATAAAGAATTGACCATGTTCAACATCTGTGTATCCTTTTATAGACTTTTCCGCCAACCGGGGCTTTTACCCTACGAATTAAAGGGGAATAACGGGAAGACGGGGAAAACCAAAACAAAAAGAGAAAAAAAAATCCCCGCCTTGAGAGTAAAGAGCATCGAAAATTGAAGAGTCTGAAGGGCTAAGACCCAATATGGAAAAAATGGTATAAAATCCCGAAAATTGGGGAAAAAATAAAACATTAAGTATGTGGACCCTTTATTGTTAACGTTTGCCCAAAATTTTTGGGGTTTTACGGAAAAAGAATCTTTTAAAAAGGGCCATGTGTAATTTGGATTTTTGGGGAAACGTTTCCCCCCGTGTAAAACGTTTCCAATAAAGATCCCCCAAGGGGAAAACAGGGTTCTAATTTATCAACATGTTTCCTAAACCCACCCATCTACAATTGTTTGTATTTGATAAAGCCCAAATGTGGGAAAAACGTTTCAATAAAGGATCACATTTACTTTTTTTGTGTTTTTTTTTCCACGACCCAGTATCACCAATATTTTTGGGTAGTACAAAACACTCGGGGAACTAGGGGCCCAAAATTAGAAGAGGGCCCTCGGGTTTTTCCCCTCCTAAAATAATTGCAGTCAGATAAAAAAAAACTAAAATTTCATTCCACGGGCCATATATAGCTTTCCCAAACGTATATATATTTATGATTTTTCCTCACTTAATTTTACTTTTTCTTACATTATGAAATTATCTAACCGGGGGATATTAACGGGATGCATTTTTTATCTAAAAATGTACAAAAAGTTTTTAATTTTGCAGAATTTTAAAATTATTTACGGGAGAGAGTAAAATTATCACAACATCCCAAAACCCCGCGTGAAATCATTTTTGAGTACATCACACTGGGACGTCCCCCCACACTGAGACATAGCAAGACACTTAAAACTAAGTTAATCAATACATGTTTTTTGGAAGAAGCCAGGGGAAGCCCGGGGCCAACTGACCTTCCAAAGTGTCAAACGTGACTATCATCCAAAAATTTTTAAACCAATGTGGTTGTTTAATTTAAAATATGAAAAAAATTGTTTCCCAAAAAAATTAATGAGGGAAAGATTGCAGTTTTCCATTAATGTAAATTTTGGGCCCGGTAACCTGACGAGGAAGCCCCACTAGACCAGCAGAGCGGATTAAGTTTTTGGGGCCCCGGGACAAAGGTCCCTTGGGGGAAGATCCAAGATATTTTAAAAAAAAAAACCTTTAAAGTAAAATTAACAATATGGATGTTATAACAAAAGTAATTATAAAGATAATATAATTTTTAAACCCCCAATGCCCATGACATTACTCCATTTTTACGAAAAAGAGCGAAAACCCAAAGGGGCGGGGAAGGGGTGCTAAGAGAAACCCCGGTTTTTGGGGTTTGGGGGGGGAGAGATAGGGGGAAAAAATTTCCGGGAGTTTTTTAAAATTGGATTAAAAATTTCCCCATAATATATATATATATATATATATATATATTATATATATATATATTTATATATATATATATATATATATATATATATATATATATATATATATACTTTAAAATATATATATATAAAAATATATATATATATATATATATATATATATATATTTTTATTATTTTTTATATATATATATATATATATATATATATTATATATATATGGATTTTTCCCAACGTCAAGAAATACTTTTAATTTTACATCTTTAGTTTATACCCAAATGGATTTTAATATTTTAAAGGATATTTTAATTGAGAATTTACTTTAACCCCTTTTCCCATGTTTAAAAAACCCCTTTACGGGGGTGGGTACAATAACCCGTGCCTTGATGACGTTCATATGAGCGATAGTCTTTAAACCAACCAACAACAAAACTGCTTTGCGGAAAAAAGTCTAAAAATAATTCCCTTCCCAGTAAATGAATAAAACTTTTAAATTTTTTTCAAAGGGTTTTTCCTGTACCGTTCCAACAAGTTCCCGCATGAACCTGCACCCTGAACTAAAAAACCATTAATCCGTTCCCCCAAGAAGAAACATACACCTCCGAATTGCCATTTTCCCGTATTTCCGCCCAAGCGAAGAAAGCAACAAACAGCGGAACACATGAAGTAAGGGGAAGACAAAAATACTGGGGATCATCACGACATGGAAAAAAAAATCTTTACAAAAGTCGACGCGATCAGTCGGACTATGGTTAGTATGGGACTATTTTCGACCATCAGTAAGAGCCCCGGGTCGCCGCTGAATAAAAATTTAAATTTGAGGTCGCCCAGCGGGGGAAAAAGGGGGTTTTCCATGCCCGTAAATTGTATCTCAGGGATGATGGTGTGTTAGTAGTAAAAGGGGGGAGATTAACCTTTTGCAAAAAAGGGGGAAATTTTTTATTGAAGAAGACGCATTTTTCCAGTGGATGGTTCCCCCCGTGATCCCGCCTCCTCCTTTTTTCTGGGCTCACCTAACTCCAAATATGTCACTTTTAGAGCTCCCGCGCCTTTTTTTCAAGATTCATGAACTGGGGAAATATCGATTCCAGGCTGGGGACTTTATTACTTCAAACCCCCTCCTTTAAATTTTCTGTTTGAATTGGGCTGATGAAGCAATTGGGGGGGCGAAACGTTTCCCTTTGTAATTTTTCCCCTATGTTTCATGGTTCCAATCACCCCTTTTCCGTTTTAAACCATTTATCACATGGTGCTGCTAGGGGTGATGGTGCTGCAGAGTGATGGCGTTGGTAGTGTGATGGTGTAGGTAGTGTGATGGTGTGGTAGTGTGATGGTGTTGGTAGTGGGTGGTGTAGGAGTGTGATGGTGTTGGTAGGTGATGGTGATGGTTGTGTGATGGTGTTGGTAGTGTGATGGTGTTGGTAGTGATGTGTTGATTGTGTGATGGTGTTGTGTGTGATGGTGTAGGTTGTGTGATGGTGTTGGTAGTGGATGGTGTTGGTGGTGATGGTGATGGTAATGTGATGGTGTTGATTGTGTGATGGTGTTGGTAGGATGGTGAGGTAGTGTGATGGTGTAGGTTGTGTGATGGTGTTGGAGTGTGATGGTGTTAGTGTGATGGTATTGATTGTGTGATGGTGTTGGTAGTGTGATGGTGTTGGTAGTGTGATGGTGATGGATGTGATGGTGTTGGTAGTGTGATGGTTGGTAATGTGATGGTGTTGGAGTGTGATGGTGTTGGTAGTGGATGGTGTAGGTAGTGTGATGGTGTAGGTGTGATGGTGTGGAGTGTGATGGTGTTGGTAGTGGATGGTGATGGATGTGATGGTGTTGGTAGTGTGAGGTGCTGGTAGGTGTGGTGTGCTGAGATGGTGATGGATGGATGGTGTTGGTAGTGGATGGTGTTGGTAGTGGATGGTGATGGATGTGATGGTGTTGGTAGTGGATGGTGTTGTAGTGGATGGTGCTGGAGTGTGATGGTGTGTTAGTGTGATGGTAGTAGTAGTGACGGTCGTTGGAGTGATGGTGCTGGTAGTGGATGGTGAGGTAGTGTGATGGTGTTGGTAGTGATGGTGTGTTAGGTGATGGTGTTGGTAGGGATGGTGTTGTTAGTGATGGTGTTGGTAGTGATGATGTTAGTGTGATGGTGTTAGTGTGACGGTGTTAGTGTTAGAGTGATGGTGTTAGTGTGATGGTGTTGTTAGTGTGATGCGTTGGTAGTGTGATGGTGTTGTTAGTGGATGGTGTTGGTAGTGTGATGGTGTTGGTAGTGTGATGGTGTTGTTAGTGTGATGGTGTTGGTAGTGGATGGTGTTGTTAGTGTGATGGTGTGTAGGGATGGTGTTGGTATGGATGGTGTAGGTAGTGGTGATGGTGTTGGTAGTGGATGGTGTTGTTAGTGGATGGTGTAGGTAGGTGATGGTAGCAGTGTGCATGGTGTAGGTAGTGATGGTGTGTTAGTGTGATGGGTTGGTAGTGTGATGGGTTGTTAGGTGATGGTGTTGGTAGTGATGGTGTTGGTAGTGTGATGGTGCTGGTAGGATGGCGTTTAGCGTGATGGTGCTAGTAGTGTGATGGTGATGGTTGTGTGATGGTGTTGGTAGTGTGATGGTGTTGGTAGGTGATGGTGTAGGTAGTGGATGGTGTTGGTAGTGTGATGGTGTAGGTAGGATGGTGTTAGTAGTGGATGGTGTAGGTGGATGGTGTTTATGTGATGGTGTTGGTAGGATGGTGTTGGAGGAGGTGTGGTAGTGTGATGGTGCTTGGTAGTGTGATGGTGTTGGTAGTATGATGGTGTTGGTAGTGTGGATGGTGATGGCTGTGTGATGGTGTTGGTAGTGTGATGGTGTTGGTAGTGATGGGAGTTGTGTGATGGTGTTGGTAGGTGATGGTGTGGAGGGATGGTTGAGTGTGATGGCGTTAGTAGTGGATGGTGTTGGTAGCGTGATGGTGTTGGTAGTGGATGGTGTTGGTAGTGGATGGTGTTGGAGTGGATGGTGCTGGAGTGATGGTGTTGGAGGATGGTGTTGGAGTGATGGTGCTGGTGTGATGGGTGGTAGGATGGTGTTGGTAGTGTGATGGTGTTGGTAGTGTGATGGCGTTGGTAGTGATGGTGTTGGTAGTGTGATCGTGTTGGCAGTGATCGTGTTGGTAGTGTGATGGTGTTGGTAGTGTGATGGTGTTGCTAAAGTGATGGTGTTCAGAGTGATGGTGTTGTTGTGTGATGGTGTTGGTAGTGTGATGGTGCTGTAGTGTGATGGCGTTGCTAGTGTGATGGTGCTAGTAGGATGGTGTTGTTAGTGTGATGGTGTTGGTAGTGATGGTGTTGGTAGTGTGATGTGGTGGTGTGATGGTGTTGGTAGTATGATGGTGTTGGTAGTGTGATGGTGATGGTCGTGTGATGGTGTGGTTGTGGATGGGTTTGTGAGTGATGCGATGGTGATGGTTGTGTGATGGTGCTGGTAGTGATGGTGCTGGTAGTGGATAGTGTTGCAGTGTGATGGTGCTGGTAGTGATGGTGTTGGTAAAGATGGTACAGAAGATGGTGTTGGTAGTGATGGTGTTGGTAGTGTGATGTGTGGCAGTGATGTTGGTGGTAGTGTGATGTGTTGGTAGTGTGATGGTGTGTGGAAGTGTGATGGTGCTGGTAGTGGATGGTGATGGTTAGTGTGATGGTGTTGGTAGTGGATGGTGTTGTAGTGGATGGTGCTGGTAAGAGTGATGGTGTGCAGTGTGATGGTGGAGTGGATGGTGTTGTAGTGTGATGGTGTTGGTAGTGATGATGTTGGCAGTGTGATGGTGTTGAGTGTGATGGTGTTGGTAGTGGATGGTGTTGGTAGTGTGATGCGTGTAGGCAGTGGATGGTGTTAGTGTGATGGTGTTGTTAGTGGATGGTGAGAGGCAGTGGTAGTGGATGGTGTTGTTAGTGATGGTGTTGGTAGTGGATGGTGTTGTTATGATGGGTTGGTAGTGACGGTGTTGGTCAGTGTGATGGTGCTGGTAGGATGGCGTGGTAGGATGGTGCTTAGTGAGGATGCGTGATGGTGTTGATGAGGAGGTGTTGGTAGTGGATGGTTGGTAGTGTGATGGTAGGTAGGTGATGGTGGGTAGTGTGATGGCAGGAGTGTATGGTGCGAGTGGATGGTCAGGCAGTGGATGGTGTGTTAGTGTGATGGTGTTGGTAGTGATGGTGCTGGTGAGTGATGTGTGCAGTGGATGGTGTTGGTAGTGGATGGGTGGTAGATGATGGTGTTGGTAGTGTGATGGTGATTGTAGATGGTGTTGGTAGTGATGGTGTTGGTAAAAGGATGTGTTGGTGTGATGGTGTTGGTAGTGTGGATGGTGCTGGTAGGTTGATGGCAGTAGTAGTGATGGTGTTAGTAGTGTGATGGTGTGGTAGCGTGATGGTGTTGGCAGTGATGGGTTGGTAGTGTGATGGTGCTGTAGTGTGATGGTGTTGGTAGTGTGGATGGTAGGTGTGGTAGTGATGGTGTATAGTGTGATGGTGTTGGTAGTGTGATGGGTGGTAGTGATGGTGTTGGAGTGGATGGCGTGTAGTGGATGGTGTTGGTAGGTGATCGTGTTGGTAGTGTGATCGTGTTGGTAGTGTGATGGTGTGTAGGTGATGGTGTTGCTAGAGTGATGGTGTTCGGTTAGTGGATGGTGTTGGTAGTGGATGGTGCTGGAGTGGATGGCGTTGCAGGTGATGGGCTAGTAGTGATGTGTTGTTATGTGATGGTGTTGGTAGTGTGATGGTGTTGGTAGTGGAGGTGTGGTAGTGTGATGGTGTTGGTAGTATGATGGTGTGGTAGTGTGATGGATGGTTGTGATGGTGTGGTAGGTGATGGTGTTGAGTGGATGGTGATGCTGTGTGATGGTAGTGCGATGGTGTTGGTAGTGATAGCGTTGGTAGTTGATGGTGCTTGGCAGTGATGGTGTTGGTAGTGATGGTGCTGGTAGTGTGATGGTGTGGTAGTGGATGGTGTTGGCAGGATAGTGTTGGTAGTGTGATGCTGGTGGTAGGTGGCAGCGTGATGGTGTGGGGTGCGGATGGTGTGGAGTGTGATGGTGTGGTGTGATGGTGTTGGCAGGTGACAGGTGTAGTGGATGTGTGGTATGTGATGGTGCTGGAGTGATGTGTTGCAGTGACGTGCTGGTAGATGAGTGTTGGCAGGTGACGGGATGTTGGAGGCGATGGTGTTGGCAGGTGGATGGGTTGGTAGTGGAGGACGTAGTGGGCAGTGGATGGTGTTGGTAGTGTGACGGTTGGCAGGTGATGGTGTTGGTAGTGTGATGATGGGCAGTGTGGATGGTGTTGGCAGTGGATGATGCTGGCAGTGATGGCGTGGCAGTGCTGATGGGCTGGAGTGATGACGCTGGCAGGGATGGCGTTGGTAGTGAGACGATGTGGCAGTGCGGATGGTGTTGGCAGTGCGACGATGCTGGCGTGATGGTGCTGGTAGTGATGATGCTGGCAGCGTGAGTGTGGTAGTGACGATGTTGGCAGTGATGCGTGTTGGTAGTGTGATGATGTTGGCAGTGTGATGGTGTTCGGTAGTGTGATGATGTTGGCAGTGTGATGGTGTTGGCAGTGTGATGATGTTGGCAGTGTGATGATGTTGGCAGTTGTGATGATGTTGGCAGTGTGATGATGTTGGCAGTGTGATGATGTTGGCAGTGTGATTGATGTTGGCAGTGTGATGATGTTGGCAGTGTGATGATGTTGGCAGTGTGATGATGTTGGCAGTGTGATGGTGTTGGTAGTGTGATGATGTTGGCAGGTGTGATGATGTTGGCAGTGTGATGATGTTGGCAGTGTGATGATGTTGGCAGTGTGATGGTGTTGGTAGTGTGATGATGTTGGCAGTGTGATGATGTTGGCAGTGTGAGATGTTGGCAGTGTGATGATGTTGGCAGTGTGATGATGTTGGCAGTGTGATGATGTGGGGTTGAAAAACTGGTTGCACTGCGTTACCTGTGATTTTATGGGAAAGTTTACACAAGCGTCTCTGCCGCTCAGGTTAACACAGAGGGATCAGCAGCACGGCATCACAGTGCCTGTATTTACTTTTAAGTTCGGCAAGTTATGGATGGATTTTGGTCAGCAGTCGACTTGAACCACACGCACACACACACACACACACACACACACACACACACACACACACACACACACACACGCACACACACACACACACACACACACACACACACACACACACACACACACACACACACACACACACACACATGAATTGTCAGGAAGTGGACCAGGATCCATACATAGCTTTAAGAAAATGTACAGTAAGATTCTTGGAGCAGGAAGAATGGACCTAGAAGCGACAAGCAAAGAGGAGGGGCCAAGAGCTGTGAATCGACTCTGCTGCCACATATAGGAAAGTACAGGTGAGTACTCACACAAATTCGTTAATCACATTTGCTTGGCTAACATTTGACAGTAACATTTAAATTCTTACTGCACCAGTGATTTTTTGTACGAGTTTTTAGAACTAGCACCAAAATTCACACCAGAAAATAATTTACCAAAACAATTCAAATTAAACATACACATCGTGTACCATTTAGCTAAAGTGGCGTAATATGACGGTAGCTGAGATAACTTGTTTCCTCACGAGCGCTAAAGAAAGGTTGGACGATGAGTTGTGTCAGCTCGCTGGCTAGCCTCATTATCCACTTGTAACAACGCTTACAAAACTCACTCTGTACTTAAGTAACTGTATCAACGTCTTCTGGTATCATTAAAACAAGAAAAAAACGGAAGATCTCACTTGATCCACCTCTCATGTAACGTGAGCTTAATCACGACTTCGTAATGTATTTTAATGGCGTGATAATACACACAAGAGCTGAGAGTAACTGCTGTTTTTCTAATAGTGGTTAACGCCGTGTATATATATACGGTATACCCTGTTGAAGATATTAAAATATACGTTGATAAATTTAAAGTTAATACAAGTATGCTATACGATGATCAATGAAAAAAATGCTAAAGTTAGACATTTAGTTTGTTTCGAGATTATCGACTTATCTACTGCACAAAGCTGGTGTTCTCTTGTACACAAACATCAAGAATGTTTTAGTCCCTTAACACAGGAGTTAGAATAAACTTAATACTCAATGACAGATTTGCAAGTCTTGGTGTATATACACAAGAGATACACACCAGTCAGTGTAAATACATTGAGCGTACATGCCTCTCAGTGTATATACACAGAGAGCACTCATCAGTGTACATACTCTGAGAGATTCACTCATCAACACATATACACTGATAGATGTACATGTCTCAGTGTGTGCATGTATATACTTAGAGAAACTGATACTTGTTTTACAAATATTGAATAAACAGTGTACATTATTTTTTTTTTTACTCGCAGTAGAGAAGTAACTTATCCTGCCCTTACTAGACGTTATCTAACTTAATATAATCTTTCTAGTTCATGACTAACCCACAGATTATTTATAACATTTGTTAGGCTCGTATAATCGTTTTCAATTTCAGTGTCCGAAACGGGTGAACGACGAAAAGTAATAAGCCAACTGGACAGAAAATTGAAAACTGGCAAATGGAGAGTTCTTTATTTCTCGGCCTCAGAGCTGCTGACGAAGGTCGCTGACAAAAGCCGAAATATACAGAACTTTCTTTTTGGCCTGCGTTTTAAATTTTGCTCAAGTGTTTCCTCTTTATATGTGATGTTTAGTTTGGGTTGATGCATGAAGTTAATTTTATTATCTTTTTATACGAGGTAAAACGATCTCTGCTCGCAGTAGTTTGAGTAACTGAAGTGAAGATAAGCGGAAGACAAAAATACAGACAAATGATACTAAATGATACTAAATGTAAAGTTTACTAGTGCAACATTTCGCCCACAATAGGGGTTGGGGACTTGATATAACGCACCCTCCGTGGGTGAAACGTTGTATCGATAAAGGCTTCCGTGAATTTAGTATTTTCTTACCACCTAAAGTGAAGAGTTAAAAGAGAGAACTGTTAACTAGAGGATCACTGAAGACAGCTTACCACTGTGGCAAGGGAGAACAACTCCGCCACGGTTGCCTCGCCGACAAGTTGTGAGGGAAGCTCTGAGCTGCTGCTGCTGCTGCCCGCGCCGTACCTGGTGGGCGGAGCCTCCAACTCAGTTACTGATTCTTGCTGCCTTTCACAAATCTTGCGCGAACTTGAAAAGGGACGCCATGGAGCACTCCCTGCAAAGGGAGTGCTCCATGGTATTAGTGAAGGGCTCTTGATCCAACACTGGAATGAAAGACATTGTGTAGATCATGTTTATGTCTTACCTAACCTAACCCAGTGGAAATAAGTCACTCTCTGACTTTTTTTGGATTATCCTAGGTAATTTACACTATGTATGGTAATTGTACTTATGTGTATTATCCTAGGTAATTTACACTATGTATGGTAATTGTACTTATGTGTATTATCCTAGGTAATTTACACTATGTATGGTAATTGTACTTATGTGTATTATCCTAGGTAATTTACACTATGTATGGTAATTGTACTTATGTGTACCTGTGCCTAAATAATCTTTCCTACTAACTAATGCTGTCACAAAGAAAACTTGTTCTGCACTGGTTTTTTTTTACTCCAGTCTGTCTGGATTTAACCTTCGAATCCACTTGATCCAGATTATTGAAGTTATTTTCTGGTTTCTTACATCAAACCTCATTACCTGACATGGACATATAATATTAGTGCATTTTTTAAAAGACTATAGCATTTTTTTCTTTATGAAGAACAAAATAAGATGATATACAGAACTTTCCATTAACGAAAATTGTAATTATTCTAAAGAGAATATCTCTTGATGTATATGCTTTGACAGCAGCAACATGTATACTAGAGATGTATGGGATGTGAAATTTTAGATATCCGCGGATGTGCATGTGTATGAGGATGTCTTACTTTGCGGGATGCGGATGCACATGCGGATATCTGTTTACAGTGAAATGCGGATGCGGATGCAGATGCGGATGTAAGAAATTGTGCTGATGTTCCGCGGATCCAGATGTGGATATCCGAGTGTATATATTACATTCACTCGGGGAGGTATATATCTCGACTTACCTTAATCAGTATATTTGGGATTACTGTTTTCCTTTTCTGGTAGAGTACAGGTGACACACTGCCTTAATGACCATCTTGTAGTCAATATATTTTCAACCAAATGAATCAACCAATCAATTTACGGGGAATTTTTAAAGAGAAACTAAACTTAGAAGATATTGCTTCACTCACAGACTCAAGGATAAGTGGTGTTCAAGACGATGTTTTTGTGTGCACCAACTGCTGAAAACTGGTTGTAATGACAATCTGATTTTTTTAAGGGAACCGATGAGAATAGTTCTGCTCTTGTAGTTACAAATAGGCACTGTTAAGTGTGCTCTCTCTCTCTCTCTCTCTCTCTCTCTCTCTCTCTCTCTCTCTCTCTCTCTCTCTCTCTCTCTCTCTCTCTCTCTCTCTCTCTCTCTCTCTCTCTCTCTGTCTCACACACACACACATACACAAATGCACCCTCACACATCTATACCCTCTGCACCAGGGCACATTTCTACTCACTCGTCTGTGGAGAACTGGCGTGTCTCACATTCACCGTACAAGCTGCAATCAGAGTAAGTTACTGTACTTGCCTGAGTGAAACTCGAAGAGTAAAGAAATGAGAATAACAAGAAGTGTGACAAATGGAAGGAGTGAATAGCAGAGGCGTCACCAGATAGCACTCACAGCAACAAAACTCAAGAAGAAAACAAGCAGTTTTTTCAGATGAGTATCAGGTTCAGAGGCGACAAATCTCATGGATAAAACTCACAAAAATTATAAGAGAAGTAATTTTCCCAAGTGTATATCAGATTATGAGGAAATGTAAAGAAAATAGGAACGGATAAGGAAGTGCAGTGCTAACTCTGGTCAACAAATCTTTCACCTCACGTTTAAAAGCATGTGATTCTAACTAGCTTTGAACGCTGAATTCAAATTTAAACTTAGTTTTGCTTCAACACTTACAGTTTCTGTAAAATAGAACCCTACGGTGAAAGATTTCACCAAGAAATAGATATCATGGAGAAAAGACATTAGAGGAGCCTAGCGATTAGTTTGATAGTGGACTACTGCTGGATACGTGTGGGAGAACCATACTCAACACATGATACAAAGCCTGAAACCTTTGATGTAAATATGAATATCTAAGATAAGGGAGGGAACATTGAGTACAATTAGAGAGAGAGAGCGAGAGAGAGAGAGAGAGAGAGAGAGAGAGAGAGAGAGAGAGAGAGAGAGAGAGAGAGAGAGAGAGAGAGAGAGAGAGAGAGAGAGAGAGAGAGAGATGGATTGAAGGAACCAGAATGGTTGGAACTAATGTATACCCTCAGCAAATCTGACATAGGTGACACAGAATATGCGAGGACCCTCAAAGCTAGATACGACACAGTACTGAGTTTAGAATATCTTGTGCACGTCAACAGAGAGAGCAACATTGCACGGGAAAGTGAGGGAGAAACCAGACTTCAAAATAAGATACAACACAAGTATGAAAAAGAGTCCTGAAGTCAGTGCAGTGGGAAATGAAACTGAAAGAAGAGACAGCGAATGATACGGAAAATGCAGCTGAATGCTTGAAGGCAGAGGAAGTTATACCCCATTGGTCACCCAGAGGTACAAAGAGGCAAAGGTTAAATGTGCAAGAGCATGGAAGTAAAATATATATAGAGAGAAAAGAACAGAAAAAAAAACCAGTAAAGCGAGCAGAAGAGTCAGACACGAATAAGAACGGGTAAGAAAAAGTGAATGAGAAACAATTTCAGAATGACTCGGCAGTGACAGCAAAATCAGGAACCTTTTTACTATACAGATGATTAAGAAGGAAGACAATAACAGTAAGGAACCAGGGGATAAAACTGAGGAATGAAGACAATAACAGTAAGAAACCAGGGGATAAAACTGAGGAATGAAGACAATAACAGTAAGGAACCAGGGATAAGACTGAGGAAGGAAGACAATAACAGTAAAGAACCAGGGGATAAGACTGAGGAAGGAAGACAATAACAGTAAAGAACCAGGGGATAAGACTGAGGAAGGAAGACAATAACAATAACAATAGTTTTTCCTCCTGTGCTATCAATATTCTCACACAACAACTACCAATATTCTCCCTTCATCACTAACAACAATCTCCCTCCGAAACTAACAATATTCTCCCTCCACCATTAATAATATTCTCTTAACATCACTAGTATAATATTCTCCACTACTAAAAATAATTTCCTCTTAATCTTAATAATATTCCCTATTTTTAGACTTGTATATCTTTTTGTTATTTACAAATGAACATTACAAAAATATTCCGCACACAAGAGATCGAAGCGTATAACGACGTTTCGGTCCGACTTAGACTATTAACTAGACACATACTAACACACGAAGGTAAGGGAACCAGTATACTTGATCCATTAACTAGTCACACGCGGTTTTATTGCCCTTTTTTGATTCTTTACAAGTGAATACCTAGTTTGATCAGAGAACAGGGCCGCGATCTGTAGACGGAGGTTCGAGCCTCCACCACTCCTTTCTTAGTGGACGGAAGATCGAGTTTTCTGTTAAATATCCCACACGGGTTTAGCGCTTCATTATATATATATATATATATATATATATATATATATATATATATATATATATATATATGTATATATATATATATATGTATATATATATATACATATATATATATATATACATATATATATATATATATATATATATATATATATATATAT
>NC_091356.1:3530131-3542631 GCF_038502225.1 Cherax quadricarinatus | reverse complement strand
GTAGAATAAATCGACCCGGGTCAACGTAGCTTCTGTCTTCTCATTACTTATCGTCCCAGGTAATTTAGTTTTATTTTTCGTCCTTAGAATAATGGAATATCTAGTAAATAGAGCAGAACAAATCGTCATCCAGGAAGTCTAATCTGAGACCGAGGCAGAAGGACGATGAACCAGGACGCATCAACAGGTAGACACCAGGTTGCTAATCTGTCTCCTGACATCTTCAGTCGCTGCATTTGTTTGTTAGCTGTCTATTGTGAGTCGCATATAAAAAACTGCTTAAGAACATGTTTGGGAATTATAGACCTACTGGAAGTAATATTTTGTTCAAAATGCAAATGAGTTGGAAAATTTCAGTCCTACTGGTAGTCGTATCCTTTTCAAAATGCCTATGGTTAAGAAAACTAAAATCCCACTGAAAGTCATTCCCTGGGCACAATGTCAATGTGTTAGAAAATTCCAGACCTTCTGGAGGTACTGAACTATTGAGTGAAAGTTACCTGTGCACAAATGATATAATAGCAATATAAATCATGAGCTGGCTTAAGTGTGCAGAAGAGGAATTAGAAATATTCCTCAAACCTGTTTCTGATCAGTCGGATCGTGGTGCGTACACTGTACTGCTGGCAGCAGGAACTAACAGCCTGATCGAGCTAGCCAGCAACCAGGAAGCCTGGTCTGAGATCTCGAGCGGGGGCGGTGACCTCCTGGAATGACTCCAAATAAACTCCAGAGAAGATGACTTGATCACCTTGCTGGACCATCTTACACGAGGTGACTTCACTTTCACCAGGAAAAACATTGCCGAATCTTAGATGCTAAGGCTGAAAAGAAACGAAAAATGGTCTCCAGACTCCATAACAAAACTGAACATCTCACTAAACCATCGACGTTTTTACCTCACCCCAGTGACATATAAACAAAACTGAACATCTCACTAAACAATCGACGCTTTTACCTCACCCCAGTGACATATAAACAACGATCATATGACCTTTACAAGAGTGGACACAACAACCTTTACACACATTATTATTCAAACCTTCACTCTCGACGCTGTTACATATGATGAATTCACAGTTTGGCTCATAACTTTCTTCTTTCTCGCCTTGACGTCGTTCACAATATCAAACATAAACTCTCAATGCCAAGGAAGAAACATTTACTTTACTAATATTACAAGGAGGACCCAGCCTCCAGCGCTAATTGCGCTGAAGAATTACATGGGCTTAGCACATGGCATATTAGTGGAGGTTGAAGCAACAGTTGTAGTAGTAGCAGTAGTAGTAGTTGTAGTAGTAGTAGCAGCAGCAGAAATAATAATAATAATAATAATAATAATAATAATAATAATAATAATAATAATAATAATAATAATAATAATACCAATAAACACAAACACTTACACATGCATGCACTTACGCATACATGCACATACAGATGATGGCAAGCGCACCCCCCGTACACCCGCCACTGTGGTAAATACACATGGAAAGTCTCAGCAAGAGATATTCATTGTATTTGTGTGTGGTGAAAAGAATGTCGCAGTATATGAATGGGGGAAGTAAAAAAAAAATTGATTTTTTAAGGCGTATTTAGAGGAAAGAAAATAAATACACAGAAAATATATTAAGAAAATTAAAATATCTGCGAGGTAATTAATCCTATTTGAGACACGGGAAAATGCAGCTCTGCTAATTAGATTCAAGTAAGAAAGAAATGTAGCTCTAATTTCTTGAATTAAAAGGGACATGTGCATTTTCTTCACTTTTTGATGTCAAAATTAGAGAAATAAAGTGAACATTGAAGGCTTGTAGCTCTACTCTCTCTCTCTCTCTCTCTCTCTCTCTCTCTCTCTCTCTCTCTCTCTCTCTCTCTCTCTCTCTCTCTCTCTCTCTCTCTCTCTCTCTCTCTCTCTCTCTCTCTCTCTCTCTCTCTCTCTCTCTCTCTCTCTCTCTCTCTCTCTCTCTCTCTCTCTCTCTCTCTCTCCGGCACCTGCCTAGCTCAGCAAATATAAAGAAACCTTTTAGATGTTGTGCCTTTGCGACATGCTCCTTTAATAGACTCTTTTGAATCGTTAAAAATTAGAGTTAAGAATGAAAATAATTTTTTATGTATTAGAGGGCGTGGATTTGAGGACTAACTGCGATAGAAAGCGCTACCCAAAATAGTTCAAGAACCATTGGTCTAGTATGCTTCACTGTGGCTTCCAAACATTCTGTCGTGTGATGAGTGAATGACTGAAAAATCAGTGCTGCATCGTGGAAGAAGAGGCAGTCGTCGGTATTAAGGTCAGGCAACAAAGAAAAAGCGATACCAGAGTCCGAGGAGAGTCCAGGGGCGCACGGGGAGTAGTCAACGTTATGATAAGCTTATCCATACAACTTTAGTAATTACTCTCGGTTAATTATTTCCCCACTCATCACAGCTCAGCAAGGGAAGGCTTAACTGTTGACTAAAACAAATGACCTCAGGGTTAATAGAGAGGTACATAAGAGTGTCCAATAGCGATCAAAATGGAAGCCACAGGACCAAAGTGGTGCCCACTCACTGATGTTCATTTGGCTCAAGCCGAGTACATCCCCTCACCAGCCATGGAAGACTAATGTTAGACCAGTCGAGTGATTCAGTGGGGTAAGCACCTAACCTCCCTTCTGATCTTTATCCTGTTACCAAAGAAGCGAGTTACCATCTGTAGACTGCAGTTGAAAAAGTCCCCTCAAATTCCAGACTAAGGAAAAAAAAAGGGTCGCAATGCGTAACAGATTCACATGGCAGTATTCAGTTTAGCCCCAACATGTCATGGCTATTGAGGAAGCCGAACCTATTCAATATGATCATGACAGCAAAGACCGTAATCCCTTCACGTAACATAAAGGCCCTGTCATCAGGGAAGAAAGTCGTCAAAAAGTACGTTAACCATCCATGTATCTGTTCCATCTCTGATATCTACTGTATTTTGCCTTGAACAAAACCATCAACACTGAAAGTACTTTAAGTAAAAAAGCACAAGTGATTTGAATAGTGTCACTACTAGCGCTATTTTCCTTGTTTTGAAAGTTTTCATTATCTACCCCGTCATTTTCTTGACTTTCTCGAAGTTGCCTTATTGCCTTCTTTGAAAGATAGATCAGCTTTAGCAGTTGTGATAAACATGATAGTCTCCTCTGAATCGGGTTGTGCAGTCTTACTTTTCCATAAAGTTTATAATTTGACATCTCATTACCCTTCCAAAGCAACATGTGCGATGTTAGTGCTACTGATCTGTAATTTCTGGCCAGCGCCCTACTTCCTGATGCAGAGAAACTATGTCTGCACTTTTCAAGGTCTCTTCTATTTACCTTTACTGGTAAACAGAAGATTAATCATTAGTTAATAAACATATGATGGTTTACCTACAACAGGTCTGGCTTTGAAAGCAGAGTCGAACATGTCTCATATTTATGCCTGCAACATGATGCTGTGTCGGCAATATAATGTTGTGTCCGGAACTTGGTGTTGCGTCTGCAACATGGTGTTGTCAGCACTTTGATGAATACAACTTAGTCAAGTTTCCGTGGCAGGCGAATCAAGCTTCCATCCCTTGTTTGTGTTGAGTGATCCGCACAAGTCTAGAACTCTAACTAAAGAGGAGAAGAAGAAGAAGAAAATGAGAAAAAAGAAAGAAATTTTCCATACTTTTCCTCTGTACATTATTGGGGAACCATGCGCTCTGTGTTCTTGCAATTGTTTCTTCTACATCTGGATATGAACTACGACACTTCCTCCGCCACCATCTAAGTAAATACTCTTTTATTTTATTTGTTGTCGCTCCTTCCAGTTCCCTTTCCCTCTAGACTACATTCACGGATTCTCTGGTTCTTGCTTGGGCAACTTTTTCAAAGCCAGGTTCCTCCCATCCCTTCCAGCATGGTGCTGTGTCTGCAACATAGTTTGATATCTACAACATAGTGTTGTGTCTGCAACATAGAGCCGTGTCCGCTATGTAGTGTAGTCTGCAATATGGTGTTGTACTTAAACCAGTATTGCGTGTGCATCATGACCATGGTGATGTGTCTGCAACATAGAGTTGTGTCTGCAACAGTGTTGGGTGTGCAATATGGTGAATTATCAATACAGCATTGTATCTGCAACAGATTGCATCTGTTATACAGTATATCCGCAGCAGAGTATTGCATCTGCAACATAGCCATGTACCTTCATCATAATATCTGCAGTAGTATGTTGTGCCTGCAACATGGTGTTGTATCTGCAACAATTGGTGTCGTAGTCTCATGCAACAGCATAAAATAAGAAGTATGGCAGTGCCTCTACCACACTACAACTTCCCCACAGCGGGTGAGTGTCGCTTCTCCTGTATTTGCTAAGTTATTCCAGTAAAAAGCTCTTGATCTAGGGTAAGGAAACTGCCCTCCGTTTTCTGTCATCATTACAATAACAGTAAACAATGGTGTCAGGCATAAGTGCAATACTTGCGTAGCTTTATTTAAAGACGTTTCACTAATCAGTTTTTTTTTCTTTTGATATACAAAGACAGTAGAAGATAAAGTAATCAGTCCCTCAGACTCACACAACTATACGGAACATTAGATTCAGTATGACGAAGTAATGAACACTTGCTTCTAGGCTGAGGGACTGATTGCTGAACACTAGCTTCTAGGCTGAGGGACTGATTGCTGAACACTTGCTTCTAGGCTGAGGGACTGTTTACTGAACACTTGCTTCTAGGCTGAGGGACTGATTACTGAACACTAGCTTCTAGGCTGAGGGACTGATTACTGTACACTAGCTTCTAGGCTGAGGGACTGATTACTGAACACTTGCCTTTAGGCTGAGGGACTGATTACTGAACACTAGCTTCTAGGCTGAGGGACTGATTACTGAACACTAGCTTCTAGGCTGAGGGACTGATTACTGAATACTTGGTTCTAGGCTGAGGGACTGATTACTGAACACTAGCTTCTAGGCTGAGGGACTGATTACTGAACACTTGCCTTTAGGCTGAGGGACTGATTACTGAACACTTGCCTTTAGGCTGAGGGACTGATTACTGAACACTAGCTTCTAGGCTGAGGGACTGATTACTGAACACTTGGTTCTAGGCTGAGGGACTGATTACTGTACACTAGCTTCTAGGCTGAGAGACTGATTACCTCATTTTCGACTTTTTTGTGTGTAAAGTTCAACTTCAGTTTATTATTATCTCTGTATATCAGTGGTATTCAGTGCCGACAAGATGATTAGACACATGTGCAACATCTTGGTATCTTTATTTACATGAATTAGACACATGTGTAAAATACGAGTAGCATTACTTATGGAGATACCCCATATGTTGCATGTCTAATTCACCTTTACTGTGTCTATACTCAACTGATGAAGCCACAAGTTGACGAAACGTCTTTATACAGAGATAACCAGATGGTTAACATGTGTGTAGTTCCTCCTCAGGTTCACAGCGAGTTTAATGATAAATGCCGAGTGTTAGCTTCCCGAAGAACCACTTTCTGTTTTAGCTCTCACGTCTCAGCCAGACCGCAAATGATCTCTGCACTCGGAATTTCCTCACTTAACCAGTTTTCGAAAGCGTTTGTCAGTTTAGCTAGAAGGATCATAGGTCTCATTGGCCATGAGCCGTCCATCGTTGTCAACGTTGTTCTCGTTAAGCTGTGGTTAGTGGTAGATCGTATCTTGGCTCCAGCTTCTCGACTACTAAATTACTTTATTCCTAGCCTCGTGAGCTTTATCATACCTACTTGTAGAACTGCGTGACGACTCTACTTGCACCAATTTCTCATAATGATGACGAACTTTCTGATATTTTAGCTAATTTACGTTTTTAACTTACCCTCCTTTCAAATAACCTGTTCCTATCAGTCCTATCGAGTAATCTAAGTATCTTGTACGTCGTCATCATATCTACCATAGTTCTGCTCTCTACCAATGTTTATATGCATTGGATTCATAAATAATATCGGTCCAAAATACGACTACTCTCACTACGTTAGGTAAGGTTTGGCAGGAAACAAGACAGGTGTTTCCTGACGTGGGTTTTAGTCATATGATGACCCACAGTTGCAGCTTTTGGTCATCTGCCCGAGGCCTTTTGCTGTCTTACTCTCACGCATTCTCTCCGGTCAACCTAAAAACCATATCACGAGGCAGTAATCTGACTGCGAGAGTTCTCACTGTCTCTTCGCAAAGCAAAGCACGACCTGACTTACGCATAACCAAATTTGATGTGAGATACTAGTAACCGAACGTGTCCACCGATGGTTCCTTGAATCATCGCCCCAACACCCCGACTCACACCAGTCCTTCTGAACGGACTGGTCAATCAGGATCTGAATGCTTGCTGCACACAACACCGCTGGTCTGGAACTGCGTTTGGAAACCTGTCTTGTATTTTTAAATAGTAGAATATTTGCTTGTATTTCCTGGAATATATAACCAGAGGATACTGTAAAGATTCAGACCCTTTATGCTTATTAAATTATGTCTATGTACACAAATAACCCGCGAACAGAAGAGAAGAGCTGACGACGACGTTTAGGTCCGACTTGGACCATTTACAAAATCACACTAACAGAAAAGATTGAGGGAGCCAGTATATATAGACGAGCGGGAAAAAAGACGCTAACAAGAGAGATGAGGAAGTAGTGACAGTAGTAGTGGAAGAAGCAATAGCAGAATAAATAGTGGTATTAAAAGTGCCTTTTTTGTTTATGTATAGTTTTTATACCGAATTCATTTCGTCGGGGTATTTTGCTCTGATTTTCTTAAACAGTTACAGTGTTGAAGAACTGAGACACTTATGCAACATATGGGAATCTTTATTGAAGAAACGTTTCGTCACGCAGTGGCTTCATCAGTCCAATACAAAGCAGGAATGTATAAGGAGAGGAGGAGTTTGAGGTAATCAGTCCCTCAGTCTGGAATCGATGTGTTCAGTCCATCACTCTTGTAGGATGTACAGCATAGGTTGTTGTTGTAGGTTTGCCGGTACTTCCTGCCCGGATCTTCTCCAGATGGCGACCCGGCGGTGGCCTCCCGGGCGGGGGGTGTCGTTCATCTTCTTTCTTCTGTATTCTTTCTTGGGGCCCTCCGGTTGGAGGGTGACTTCTTCTGTCTTGCGGTGACTCCCCAAGTGGGAAGTGTCTTCTCGTTTAGCATCTTCAGCAGCATAGGAGGGCGGAGGCAGCAATTACAGGGTTCATTTTGGAGCCACACCCCAGCTTTAGCAGGTAGCAAAGTGCTGGGGAAACTTGTCTTCACAATGATTGATCATTGACAGTCTTGCTAGGTCCAGAGAGGTGGCTTATATTCTGCAGTCAGGTGAGGCGAAGCCTCCTCCTGCTTCGACTCACCTGACTGCAGTATATAAGTCACCTCTCTGGCCCTATGCTGTACTTCCTACAAGAGTGATGGACTGAATACATCGATTCCAGGCTGAGGGACTGATTACCTCAATCTCATCCTCTCCTTGCCCATTTCTACTTTGTATTGGACTGATGAAGCCACTGTATGACAAAACATTTCTCCTATAAAGATTCCCATATGTTGCATAAGTGTCTCACTTCTTCATCTTGTCGGTTTTCAAAACCATTCATTACAGTCACAGTATTTTCCAGATGTGAAGTATAATATCTCTCGCCTTCATTGTGGGGAATACAATATTTTAGTGATTTTAGGCGTTAGCAATACAATGAAACGTTCAAATGATTATCGATACGAAATGGCAGTATTCATTCCCAAGTCTGTAATTCACGTATTTAAAAAAGTTTGTTGCTTTCGTACCTACCTGGAGTCTATTTGGAGGTGCTGGGGGTGGGGGTCAACGCCCGCGCGGCCGGGTCCTTGACCAGGCCTCGCTGTGGATCAGGACCTGATCAAATAGACCGTTACCGCTGGCCGCACGTAGTCCAACATAGGAACCACAGCCTGGTTGATCGGGTACTGACTATAGGCATCTGTCCAGCTCCTTCTTGAAGGTAGCCAGGTAACAAAAGCGTCTTAAATAATACCACAAATGACATAACATATCTTATGTAGATGGTTATTGTTATTCTGGTCATTATTTCCCTTTCAGACTGTGTTATTAACGCTGTTATTTTCTTTGAACGCTTAAGATCTTCCTGACCCACAAATTTATCACATTCCACTTTGTCTTGATCGAATAATTTGACTTTTTTTTCATAAATCTTCTTCCAATATTTATTTCTTTTATTGTCCTCGATGAATTTTATATTTATGTGGCCCAGTGAAAGACCTTGTATATATTAACTTGAAGGTTGAAGGTGTTAATAATGGCTGCCAGCTGATGAAGACTCCAGTATCTCGCGGTGAGATACTGGAATCTTGTCTCACCTATGTTCGGGTTATTTGTGTACTGTTCCAGTCACGGTATTGTGCCTTTTTCTTCTACACTTATTTATGTTTTTGTCTATGGCAGATATAAAAATAAGAGGAATGGGGCCACTACTATGATTTTACTAAGAGATATATACACTTTGGAGGGTGTTATATCTCGGGTATCTGTCAGCGCGTTACCAAAGCATAAACACAATCATAAACGGAAACCTAATTTACGGATTTGTAAAATATGAAGAATTCTAGCCCCCCTCCCCCCCCCCGGCAAGCCTGCCTGCGTGAGTAATGAGAATTCAAGCTAACTTCTAGATTTAGAGATTTGCACAATCACAAATTCCCATGTTTCATATATTTTTATCATTTATTGAAGTAAAAAATTTTTATTTTCATGTAGGATATTAGAAGAGGGATTTTTTTCATGGATGAGAAGTATTGGTGTATCAAGGGCAGGTGATCCCTGGTACTCAGTCTGTACACACACATGAGTGTCATTTGAGAAAGTGAGTCTAGAGGATGTATAAGCTGCACAATTTCCCCAGAGAATATTTCAACATTTTGATTATACCGCAACAAGATATCTGCCTGATGGACCACAGGTTTTTTACAAGCTAAGTAACAATTGAATTCGTCAGAAATTAAGTCAACATTAAGAGATTTTAGTTTTTTGCTGTGTTTAGTAAACATACTTATATTCCTGCGGTATATATATATATATATATATATATATATATATATATATATATATATATATATATATATATATATATATATATATATATATATATATATATATATATATAAAATGTGTAAGTGTGTGTGTGTGTGTGTGTGTGTGTGTGTGTGTGTGTGTGTGTGTGTGTGTGTGTGTGTGTGTGTGTGTATGTGTGTATGGGGGGGGTTACTAAGGGGCAAGAATCTTTCTTCACATCACATGGTAATCTGAGTAAGAGCGATATGGAAATCTTCAAGTGATATGTGCAAAGTGGATTTCTTAATCAAATCGCTAATTATCAATGCCATGGGTAATAAGATGTAATCTTGTTCACTTTTAGCATGACATGAACGCTTATCAGAACTCTGATTTTTTTATTAAATTAAAATTTAATTGGTTTAGTATTAAACCCGTGATAGTCGAATTTCAGCGCCCCGGGAATGTAGGAAATCAGATTCTGTCCAAGGAAAGGGAACGTAGGTCCAGTGTAAGAACCCTTCACCAACGTCTAGAAAAACCTCCTCAGAAGCGCTTGTTTTATTGTCTATTTGAAAGTTGAAGATCCTCTTCTTATTTTTCTAGTTACTACTTTTCAAGCCTTTTTTTTACGCTGCTTCACCATGATCACACTGTCAAAAGCTTTCGCAAACGTTTGTTGTTTGTTTATCTCCCGTGGTGCTCAAGACCATGTATTGGTCTAGCAGCTGCGAGAGGAATGAGCGTCCTGCTCTAAGCCCATAGTGGCCTGAGATGTGTCAATATTTCATACCATTTGTTTAACAGTCTTGCGTCTTAGCACTCCTTGCCCTTCAGGTGCCAGTCATATTTTACGTTCACTGAGTAATAATCGAAAGTTTCGAGGTTTCCATTTCCATTACTAAAGCTCAAACTGCGGGTCATCATCTAAGACCCGAGTCAGTTAACATTTGTCGTTCCCGATGAACCTTACCTAACCTAATCGCTTTGAACCCCTGGAACCGTTGCTAGCCAGGATAACAGGATCAAGAACCAGACTAACAAAACAACAAGTTTTGTGTTTGATCTTCCAGATAGATGTTATTCCACGAAATCAACATACTGCACTGATATCACACGTACTGGATCCATATAATAGTACAGATCTCCAACTTACGAATGAATTTCCTTTCTATTTCAGCTTACAAACAAGTTCTCCTAAACAGAAAACAATAGTGTGAAGAAGAGTTATATTTCAAACAAGCTCAATGTAACCCAGAAAAAACTTTAACTAGGCCTATGTGTTTATTTACTGCAAGGTGAACATAGCAGATCTATGGTTATCACATCTTTCAGATTTTAACAATACCGGTCAGACTGGGATCAAGTCCGAAAAAAGGGAAATCGACAAAAAAGTAAACCAGTTATATATAAACCAGAGTCTAATAAAACCGGATGAACGCCACGACTAGGAAAAGTTGAGATGACTTTTTTAAACCTCACACATCTGTAAAACAAACGTCGCAATACTGTGACTAAAACAATTTACATCCAACAATCTGAAGAACAAAGGTCACAACTGATTAATGCAGTTTTGAGAGAAGATTTACAACGAGGTTTCGCTCACCGATGAAAGTTTGATGTAAAGCAGATGTTGAGGAAACATTTCATATCAGTATTAATCAGTATTATCACTATTAATCAGTATTATCAGTATTAATCAGCATTATCACTATTAATCAGTATTATCAGTATTAATCAGCATTATCACTATTAATCAGTATTATCAGTATTAATCAGTATTATCACTATTAATCAGTATTATCAGTATTAATCAGTATTATCACTATTAATCAGTATTATCAGTATTAATCAGCATTATCACTATTAATCAGTATTATCAGTATTAATCAGTATTATCACTATTAATCAGTATTATCAGTATTAATCAGTATTATCACTATTGTCAGTATTAATCAAAGAGTCACTCACGGAGGTATAAAGGATTTTGAAAACCAATATTATTATATAATCTATATTTCTGTTATATATTCTTATATATTATCTTATTATATTAATGAAAAGCGCAAAACCTGTATGGATCACATACGCAAATAAGAAATGCAAAGCGAGTCATGAACGGGTCGCTTCTCTCTCCAGTGACGTTTGAGAAGAACGAATCAAGCGTTTAATATATTTTTATCAGGCCAGTAAGCAGGAAGCCTGGTCTGGGACCGGGCCATGGGGGGCGTTGACCCCTGGAAACCACTATAAGTGACTACAGAAGCATCCGCCTATTGTGTAGGCGAAACGTTTCGGAATAAAGATACCTAACTACTGCACATATGTCTAATAAACAGAGGGCGAAACGGTAATGTCTCTGGTGGGCGAAACGGATTCACTCTAAAATGCCATAACGAACATTGTTTCTCTCTCACTGTCGGTAGACACACCCTCCCCCTCCCCCCGTAGGGGTCGTACAGCGAATAGGCAATGGGAATGAGGTCTGATCCAAGGACAGGGAAGATACCTTCGGTCCCATAAAAAAAGCATTTCACTAATACCAAAGTCATTCAGTCAGTCAGTCAGTCAATGAGTCAGTCATTTAGTCAGTCAAACAAGAAATCTGTCGACTAGTCATGTATTAAACAAGTTCAAGAATGTATAAAATATTCTTGTCACCTTAAGAATACTCTTGGTAAGAAGTCTCTGACATCCAGCTCATCAAGGCACAATCAGACAGCGATAAATATATAACGATATATATACTGCGATAAATATACGACGATAATTATACAACGATAGACATATAACGATAGATATATAATTTCAGCAACAAAAGTAAAAAATAATTAATGTGAAACTGTCTTCTTATTTAAGAAGAAGAATTTTTTACTGCCATTTTTTCTACCTCAAGAACACAAAGTTTCTCGTAAATAATAATAATAATAATAGTAATAATAATAATAATAATAATAATAATAATAATAATAATAATAATAATAATAATAATAATAATAATATTATTATTATTATTATTATTATTATTATTATTATTATTATTATTATTATTATTATTATTATTATTATTCATGGGAAGCACTAAAGTATATGGGTTACAGAGCGCCAGGTGAATGAGAATCAATCAGGTTCGATCCAGAGAAGATAAGAACTAGTTCAAATCCCTGAATCAAGAGCCCCTCACCAACATCAAGGAACCTCCCTTGAGAAGCCTTTTACTTCAATAAAAAAAAGTCTGGCCAACAATACTGATTAGACATAACGTAACAAAGTTTATCATTTAAATATTAAACTGGCCATATTTCTCTTTTAATATAACTAGGAAATATTTAAATATAATTTGAACAGTCATACAAATTTAAAATATATTTATGATATTTTAATCGGCTTTCTACAAGACATGTATATTTAAAGATAATATTAAACTCTACACGCAAATATT
>NC_091356.1:3510131-3525131 GCF_038502225.1 Cherax quadricarinatus | reverse complement strand
CTACTATTCAGAAAGCTACTATTCAGAAAGCTACTATTCAGAAAGCAACTATTCAGAAAGCTATTCAGAAAGCTATTATTCAGAAAGCTACTATTCAGAAAGGAACTATTCAGAAAGCTACTTTTCAGAAAGCTACTATTCAGAAAGCTACTATTCAGAAAGCTACTATTCAGAAAGCAACTATTCAGAAAGCAACTATTCAGAAAGCAACTATTCAGAAAGCAACTATTCAGAAAGCTACTATTCAGAAAGCAACAATTCAGAAAGCTGCTATTCAGAAAGCTGCTATTCAGAAAGCTACTATTCAGAAAGCAACTATTCAGAAAGCAACTATTCAGAAAGCAACTATTCAGAAAGTAACTATTCAGAAAGCTACTATTCAGAAGGCTGCTATTCAGAAAGCTACTATTCAGAAAGCAACTATTCAGAAAGCTACTATTCAGAAGGCTGCTATTCAGAAAGCTACTATTCAGAAAGCAACTATTCAGAAAGCTACTATTCAGAAAGCAACTATTCAGAAAGCTGCTATTCAGAAAGCAACTATTCAGAAAGCAACTATTCGGAAAGCAACTATTCAGAAAGCTACTATTCAGAAAGCTGCTATTCAGAAAGCTACTATTCAGAAAGCAACTATTCAGAAAGCTACTATTCAGAAAGCTGCTATTCAGAAAGCTACTATTCAGAAAGCAACTATTCAGAAATCTTCTATTCAGAAAGCAACTATTCAGAAAGCTACTATTCAGAAAGCAACTATTCAGAAAGCAACTATTCAGAAAGCAACTATTCAGAAAGCAACTATTCAGAAAGCTACTATTCAGAAAGCTGCTATTCAGAAAGCTACTATTCAGAAAGCAACTATTCAGAAAGCTACTATTCAGAAAGCTGCTATTCAGAAAGCTACTATTCAGAAAGCAACTATTCAGAAAGCTACTATTCAGAAAGCAACTATTCAGAAAGCTACTATTCAGAAAGCAACTATTCAGAAAGCTACTATTCAGAAAGCAACTATTCAGAAAGCTGCTATTCAGAAAGCTACTTTTCAGAAAGCTATTCAGAAAGCTACTATACAGAAAGCTACTATTCAGAAAGCTATACAGAAAGCTACTATTCAGAAATCTACTTTTCAGAAAGCTACTATTCAGAAAGCTACTATTCAAAAAGCTACTATTGGGAAAGCTACTACTGAGAAAGTTCCTGTTGAGAAAGCTACTATTGAGAAAGCTACTATTGAGAAAGCTACTATTGAGAAAGCTACTATTAGAAAGCTACTACTGATGCAGCTACTATTGAGACAGCTACTATTGAGAAAGCTACTATTGAGACAGCTACTATTGAGAAAGCTACTATTGAGACAGCTACTACTGAGAAAGCTACTATTAGAAAGCTACTACTGAGAAAGCTACTATTGAGACAGCTACTATTGAGACAGCTACTATTGAGACAGCTACTATTGAGAAAGCTACTACTGAGAAAGCTATTGTTGAGAAAGCTACTATTGAGACAGCTACTATTGAGAAAGCTACTACTGAGAAAGCTATTGTTGAGAAAGCTACTATTGAGAAAGCTACTATTGAGACAGCTACTATTGAGAAAGCTACTATTAGAAAGCTACTACTGAGAAAGCTACTATTGAGACAGCTACTATTGAGACAGCTACTATTGAGAAAGCTACTACTGAGAAAGCTATTGTTGAGAAAGCTACTATTGAGAAAGCTACTATTGAGACAGCTACTGTTGAGAAAGCTGCTACTGAGAAAGCTACTATTGAGAATGCTACTATTGAGAAAGCTGCTACTAAGAATGCTACTATTGAGAAAGCTACTATTGAGAAAGCTACTTTTGAGAAAGCTACTATTGAGAAAGCTATTGTTGAGAAAGCTGCTACTAAGAATGCTACTATTGAGATAGCTACTATTCAGAAAGCTACTATTCAGAAAGCTACTATTCAGATAGCTACTATTCAAAAGCTGCTACACAGAAAGCTATTCAGAAAGCTACTATTTAGAAAGCTACTGTTCAGAAAGCTACTGTTCAGAAAACTACTGTTCAGAAAGCTACTGTTCAGAAAACTACTGTTCAGAAAGCTACTACTAAGAATGCTGCTATTGAGAAAGTTACTGTTGAGAAAGCTACTATTGAGAAAGCTATTTAGAAAGCTACAATTTAGAAAGCTACTATTCAGAAAGCTACTATTTAGAAAGCTACTATTCAGAAAGCTACTATTTAGAAAGCTACTATTCAGAAAGCTATTATTCAGAAACCCACTTAACATGTACAGTTAATTTTTTGCTTAATTTTTCTTACTAATTTTTACTCTGAAGATGAGATTTGGAAGGCAAACGAATGTATGAGGGACTTATTTGTCACTTTGTTTGGAGAAGAGTGAAAAAGTCAGACCAATTACCATTAATTTTTAAATGGGGTGTGGACCGGTAAACCAGCGGATGGCTTTCGTCAGATTGCCGAAAGCTCCAGCTGCGGGTCATCATATGACTTAAACCCGCCTCAGGAAACACTTGTTCTGTTGCCACAAACTTTACCTAACCCAGTCAGACCAAAATAAAAATCGAATTCATTAATGAGCGCTAAACAAGTTGGGGTCATACAGGGCTTTCGGAAAGAGACGTATAATCAGGTTTGATCCAAGTGGGAGAGCAGCTTTAAGTCCTTGGATCAAGAGTTTGTCTCGTGCATCAAGGTATTCACATCTAAAAGGTGGGCGAAAGAAATCATAAAGGAAATGTGTGGAGGTGCAGAGTCTTTCTCTCGTCAGAACTTGTCCGAAAGGTCAGTTGGTGAGGCCAGTGTGGGATTATCTTTCTCCTTCCAGCCAGCATACAGCGGCTGGTCAACGGGACGACATGAAGGTTCATTCCAGGAGGCTGTGGGGTAGCTCTAATTACCCTGATCTAGAACCCTTCTTCAACACCAAGGATTCTACCTCATCCTCCTGAAAGGCACACTAGCGAAAAAAAATATTGAAAGCCATATAGTGCCCATTGACAAAGTTTCCTCAAACTTAATGACTTAATCGCTACTCTAGAAAAGCAATCCTATCAGTTTTAAAACTATGGGAAAAAATCACAGGAGAAAATTATCTGGGGAAAAAATCACGAGAAAATAAACTAACATCACAACCTTGTTCTAGATCAAGTTCTACTTCAGACAACCTAACTTTCTCATCTAGTCTATTATACCCTAACCTAACCTAACATTCTAAGTTATCTTAACCTAACACAAAATTTATCCTAATCTAATGCAAAATAACAATACTATTACAAATTAGCCCAACGTAACTTATTATAACTTAACCTAACCGATTCTAACCCAGTATAACTATATATATATATATATATATATATATATATATATATATATATATATATATATATATATATATATATATATATATATATTTATATATATGCAATAAGATCGCATATATATATATATATATATATATATATATATATATATATATATATATATATATATATATATATATATATATATATATACATATATATATAAGTAGTGATGATTTCTTCTGTATGGCTCATGCGGCAGAGTGGCTCCTCCTCTCAGTGGCTCATGCGGCAGAGTGGCTTCCTCCTCTGAGTGGCTTCCTCTGAGTGGCTCCCTTTTCACACCTATATGCTAATGACCTTTTTCACACCTATATGCTAATGACCTTAACCTCGCCCTCGAGACCACCTCCCCCTCGAGACCACCTCACCTTCGAGACCACCCCACCCACGACCCCCATCCATGACCCCACCCACGACCCCCACCCACGACCCCCACCCACGCCCCCACGCCAGCACCCCCTGCGCCCCCCCACCCGCGCCCCCTAGCGCCGACCCACCCGCCCCTGCCCTAGCGCCGACCCCCGCCGCGCCCTCGCGCCCGCCCGCGCCTTCTGCTGCGCCTTCTTCAGCGTCGTCCGGATCGCCCCCGCTCCCCGAATTTTTTCCGATTTTTTCGAATTTTTTTTGAATTTCTTGTGCTCTCCTCAGATCAAGTTTTTGGATTGCCCCTCCCACTTTCACCCCCATCCCAAATTTTTTTCGAATTTTTCTCGATAATACAAAGTCTCCATCTCCTCGGATCAAGTTTTTTTGGATTCCCCCCTCTGGGGGAAAGCATTCAAATGAACTCCTCCTATGGGGCATGGTACTTTCTCTTACTACAGGTCTAAACAAGTGTGACGTCACCCCACCTGTGTTTACTCGGCGGTCAGTGACGTCACGTGATGACCTCACACATACACGCTGAATCTTGTCAACTTCCCCCTATGTCAGTGACGTCACGCGATGACCCCACACACACAGGCTGAATCTTGTCGACTTCCCCAATCTCAGTATTACACATTTCATATACAACATAAGGAAAACATTTTCACTCTTAACCCAGGATAATCCAAATAATTTCACATTTTTTTCGTTAATACCCACAACAATCCACAATTTCTTTACAAAATACAACACAAGTCTAGACATTTTTCTCGTTTTAACTATTTCATCTCAGGTCACTCCCCACGAAGTAACCTTCTCTCTCTCCTCCTCCCCACCCTCCCGAACCCTCACACTCCAACCGACACCTCACAATTTTCACTCATAACCCCCAATTTTTCTCGTTTTAACTATTTCATCAGAAAGTCACCACAACACTTATAACCACTTTTCGATAAATTCACAATTTTACATATAACGAAGTTAATACGCACACACACCTCACTTTACTTTGAGCACCTTCAAAACACTCTCATAAATCATTTGAATACTTACAAAAATACCTTTGAACATTTCCAAACAACACTGAAACACTTCCAAAATATCATTTTGAATACTCCCAAATAAGATTTGACAGCTCTAATTTATCTGCACTTACACATTTCATTAAATTACAACTCATCCCCCCAAACTCCTCCCTCAGTCTCCAGACTTCACAACATTATCTCAAAAACTAACTCAAACACTTTACTTTGAACATCACCAAAAAACACCATCAATTACCTTTAAATACTCCAAAAACATCATTCGAACACCCCCAAATTACCTCTGAATACTCCCAGAACACCTTCATAAGTACTCTTGCACATCATTTGAAAACCTTCAAAAACACCTTTGAATAATCTCAAAACACCATTTGAGTATTCCCAAATACACCACTGAATACTACTAAAACACCACTGAATACACTCAAAACACCACCAAAAACTAAGATCAACACCCACATCCCAAAACACCCACATCCCACAACACCCACATCCCACATCACCCACAACCCACATCACCCACATCACCCACACCCCAGAATTTTTTCTCGTTTTAACTAATTTCGTCAGAAAAAGTCACAACAACCCACTTATAACGTCTTTTCGGTATCTCTAGTTCGACAACAACGCCCACAACCCACAACATCCACAACACCCACAACCCACAATTTTTTTTTTCTCGTTTTAACTATTTCATCAGAAAAAGTCACAACAACAACCCACTTATAACATCTTTTTCGGTATCTCTAGTTCGACAACAACACCCACAACACCCACATCCGACAACACCCACAACCCACATCACCCACACCCCACAACACCCCACAACCCACATCACCCACACCCCCACAACACACACACAACCCACATCACCCACACCCCACAATTTTTTTTCTCGTTTTAACTAATTTCATCAGAAAAGTCACAACAACAACAACCCACAACTTATAATCACACCTTTGAATAACCTCAAAACACCATTTGAGTATTCCCAAATACACCACTGAATACTACTAAAACACCACTGAATACACTCAAAAAAACCACCAAAATCACCATAAACTAAGATCAACACCCACATCCCACAACACCCACAACCCACAACACCCACATCCCACATCACCCACAACCCACATCACCAACAACCCACAATTTTTTCTCGTTTTAACTAAGTTCATTACAAAGTCACAACAACAACAACCCACAACTTATAATCACTTTTCAACAACTCTAGTTCGACAACAACACCCACATCCCACAACACCCACAACACCCACAACCCACATCACCCACACCCCACAATTTTTTCTCGTTTTAACTAATTTCATCAGAAAAAGGCACAACAACCCACAACTTATAACCACTTTTCGGTATCTCTAGTTCGACAACAACAACACCCACAACACCCACATCCCACATCACCCACTACCCACATCACCCACACCCCATAACACCCACAACCCACAATTTTGTTTTCTCGTTTTAACTAATTTCATCAGAAAAAGTCACAACAACCAACTTACAATCACTTTTCAGCATCTCTAGTTCGACAACAACACCCACAAACCCACAACACCCACAACCCACAACACCCACATCCCACAACACCCACAACCCACAACACCCACATCCCACAACACCCACAACCCACAATTTTTTCTCGTTTTAACTAATTTCATCAGAAAAAGGCACAACAACCCACAACTTATAACCACTTTTTCGGTATCTCTAGTTCGACAACAACGCCCACAATCCACAACACCCACATCCCACAACCCACAATTTTTTTTCACGTTTTAACTAATTTCATCAGAAAAAGTCACAACAACAACCCACAACTTATAACCACTTTTTCGGTATCTCTAGTTCGACAACAACACCCACATCCCACAATTTTTTTCTCGTTTTAACTAATTTCATCAGAAAAAGTCACAACAACCAACTTACAATCACTTTTCAGCATCTCTAGTTCGACAACAACACCCACAACACCCCACATCCCACAACACCCACATCCCACAATTTTTTCTCGTTTTAACTAATTTCATTAGAAAAAGTCACATCAACAACCCACAACTTATAACCACTTTTCAGCATCTCTAGTTCGACAACAACACCCACAACCCACAACACCCACACCCCACAACACCCACATCCCACATCACCCACACCCCACAACAACTACCCACAACTTATAACCACTTTTTTCGGTATCTCTACTTCGACAACAACACCCACAACCCACAACACCCACAACACCCACAACCCACAATTTTTTTTTCTCGTTTTAACTAATTTCATCAGAAAATGTCACATCAACAACCCACAACTTATAACCACTTTTTCGACATCACTAGTTCGACAACAACACCCACAACCACCAACACCCCACAACCCACAATTTTTTTCTCGTTTTAACTAATTTCATCAGAAAAAGTCACAAAAACAACCCACTTATATCATCTTTTTTGGTATCTCTAGTTCGAATACATTACCCACAACCCTCATCAATTACCAATTTTTTCACAATTTTTTCCCCTTCTTTTTACTGAATGTTAAATGTAATACACATTCCTCTTTACATTACTAAAATTCTAATAAAATCCTCTCCATACCCATCTCCTTGTATCCACATAAATTGATATTATACTCGTATCAACTAATCTCACTATCCAACTATTGCGACATGTGTCTACACCCTCCATTCTTTGCCAATATATCATAACTTTTCAATTCTATAATTTCTTTTTAAAATATTCACTCATTACATTTATTTTCAGTAAAATCTCCCCATATTTCATTAAATTTCTAATACAACCCTCCCCATACCCCTCTCCATCTCACCCGCATTTCTTCACATTCACTCACCCATCTCCCAACACACCTCTTCTGAACACACACAAAAATCACATTTCACATCCACAAATGCATCTCATCACACATCTCAAATCCACTAAAATCACTGTAACCAAGATATTCATAAAACTCTATGACCACCTAACACACACACACACACACACACACGCACACGCACACGCACACGCACACGCACGCACACACGCACGCACACACACACACACACACACACACACACACACACACACACACACACACACACACACACACACACACCCACGTGATGCAGTATCGCTGAATAGTGCTCCCAGGATTTAGCGTTCTAGTGGCTGTCCTAAGATATTATTAGCGGTCATCGTACGTGAGTGAATCAGTGAACATACCTACAAGAGTGTAATAGCTTTCAAGAGTGCGAATAATGTGATAAGATCAAGAATTTTACAATTTAAATTTGAATGAATTGTGAGTGAGGGAGGGTAGCAGTCAGCTGATCAGGCTGCTGGCCGCACTGTTGACACAAAATATCCAAACAGTTAATTGGGTTAACGGTGTGATCTGAAATATTAACAAATACATATGTTAGTTGGTTATAACAGCAGTGTAGTGATAAGGTCATAAAAGAGTGATTAAGTAAATACTGAAAGTAAGAACAAATTAATCAATCCCCAGCTGTTGGTGTTGTGAATGTAGCTAACATCATCAGACTTGTTATGACCATAATACTGTACTAAAGAAAAAAGAGGGAATACCAAGTCTTAAAAGAAAAAGAAAATAAAAACTTGAATACATGATAAAGTTCCTGAAGGAGTTACAAAATTGAAGGAGTTGATAGCAGCCACCAGCAGGAACCTCCATTGTTGTGCAGACATCACTTGCCTATTTGTGGTTAATTTTGGTTAGTGTCTAAAGTCTCAGTGTCTCGCCCTGCTGGTTGTATGCTATACCATCACTCTCTCCCTATTTCAGTACCAGGAGATAGATAGTGGTAACCCTGATAATGTTTAGTAAATTATCTAAATATCTCCAGGTAAACTCCAGAAGAGCTGTGTAGCCTAGTGAACCCTCCCCCCCTGACAGCGACAAGCTAGTAAACAAGTACGTACATACAAACACACGTGTGCACCCGTAATTATTATTATAATAAACATTAGTATATATTAATAAGGAATTGAGTGAGAAAAAATAATCCTATAATCTTCAAAAAGTAAAGTAGCGTAGTGTGCGAAGATCTGGGCCGGGAGAGTACCGGTGAACCAACAACAATAAAGATCTGGGCCGGGAGAGTACCGGTGAACCAAGAACAATAAAGATCTGGGCCGGGTGAGTACCGGTGAACCAAGAACAATAACAAATAGTGTTAACGTAATCCCCCCCTCTTTTTCAAAGAACGACAAGCTAGTAAACAAACACACACACACAAACACAAGTGTACACACAAACACAAGTGTACACAATTAATATTATATAGTATATATTAGTGTATATTAATAAGGAATTGATTGTGAAAAAATATTTATAATCTTAAAAAGAGTAGCGTAGCCTAGTGTGCGCACGCACACCCACACACACCCACACACACCCACACATACACACACACACACACACACACACACACACACACACACACACACACACACACACACACACACACACACACACACACACACACACAACACACGCAACACACACACACATAACACACACACACACACGCAACACACACACACACACACACACACTCACACACATTGCCAGACTCACACATACACTCCCCCCCTCCCCCACCGACATCTCACTCCTTCACCTGATCCCTCCCCTCCCTCTTTCACCCTCCCCCTCCCCACTTCTCCATCCTTCCCCCTCTCCCTCTCCCACTCACCCACTTGCTTCACTCTCCTTCCCACTCCGCCTCCACACTACTCTCCCACATAGCCACAGTTCCTCCTCTACCTCCCCCCCCCACACTCTGACATACACAATACTAACCTAACATACAGAATTACATAGGTTTCCCACTCTGAGGCAATCAGGATAAAACAAAAATGGGTTGCCAGAGAGCAACAAGAAAAACCAAGGGACAGGAGGAGGAAACTGCAAAGGAAGATTGGGCAGCAGAGCTCACAAAAAGGGAACATGAATGGGAAAAGAAACTAGAAGAACTTAGCATGAGAATGGAAGAGAGGATAGACATGGAAAGCAGGAAGTGGGAGGTGCAAGTCAAAGCAGCAGAGGCCAGGATACAGAGTTTAGAAGAGGAACTGAAAAATGTGAAACAACCTAAAGAACTAAAGAACATTTTGGGATTGACAACAGAGACTGCTACCTCAGTCACAAATAAGGGGACTGTAGGGAAAGAAGGAGCAAAACTGCATGTAGAAGCTCAGTCAGTGGAGACTGTAGTAAATGAAAGAGCTAAGCTATATGTGGAGGCTCTAACAGACCACAGCAGAGCCCAGGGAAAGCCGAGAAGGGAAAATGACAGGCCACTGAGCCCAAGTACATTAGCTAGTGAAACTGAAGAAAGGAAAGCTGCAATGGAGGAAATCAAATTGAATGAGGGGATACACAGGGATATGCAGTGGGAGCATGAAAGGGTGAGGTCAGTCTTTGTGTATGGGCTCCAGGAAGTTGAAGGGGAAACATATGAAGCAAGAAAACAAGGGAAAAAAAGCAATTGAAAGCATCATGAAAGCAATAGGAGAAGACGACATGACCCAGCTGGAAAATTTTTGGAGAATAGGGGGGTTTGTAAAAAAAAGAACCTGGCCAGTGAAAGTGACCTTCAAGGCAGAATTGACTCGGAACAGGATCCTGCAGGAGAAAGCACGATTAAGGGACATGCCAGCATACAGGAAGGGTATCTCGACCGCGACAGAACACAAGCAGAAAGGAAGAAACAGAGAGAGATGGTACAAAGGCGAAAGGAGGAAAGAGAGGGGATGGAGAAGACAGACAGGAGATCACAGACACAGGAAGATCAAATACAGCCTCCCTCACAACTTCCTATAGAAGCCTCTCAACCAGGTCAACCCCAGTGCAACCAAACACTCTAAACCAAAACACCCATGCCACATCCAATGCCCCCACCCACTGCATTACAAACTCCACCCCCACAGCAACCACCCATAGTTCCTTATCAGGTCTCCCACTTCCCCAACCCCAATACACCTCCCAGACCACAATCTTAGAAAAGAAGTTGAAGGTGTGGTATACAAATGCAGATGGAATAACAAATAAGTATGAGGAGTGGCACGAAAGAATCAAGGAGACATCCCCAGACATAATAGCACTCAGAAATAAAACTCACCAGAATAATAACAGATTCAATCTTTCCATCCGGATATCAAATCCTCAGGAAAGACAGAGGGAGGAGAGGGGAAGGAGGAGTTGCATTGCTCATTAAAAACCAGTGGGGGGTTGAGAAAATGGAAGGAATGGATGGCACGGGCGAAAGGGACTACTTAGTAGGAACAATCCAGTCTGAGGGACATAAGGTGATAATTGCAGTAATGTACAACCCCCCACAGAACTGCAGGAGGCCAAGAGAAGAATACGATGAGAGCAACAGAGCAATGGTCGACACACTAGCCGAGGTGGCCAGGAGAGCACACATGGGGGGAGCAAAGTTACTAATTATGGGTGATTTCAATCACAAGGAGATTGACTGGGAAAACCTGGAGCCCCATGGGGGTCCCGAAACATGGAGAGCCAAGATGATGGATGTGGTACTGGAAAACCTCATGCATCAACATGTTAGAGACACTACCAGAGAGAGAGGAGAGGATGAACCAGCAAGACTGGACCTTGTATTCACCTTGAGTAGTTCTGACATCGAGGATATCATGTATGAAAGGCCCCCGGGAGCTAGTGATCATGTGGTTCTGTGCTTCGACTACATAGTTGAGCTCCAAGTGGAGAGAGCAGCAGGAATAGGGTGGGAAAAAACAAACTACAAAAGGGGGAACTACTCAGGCTTGAGGAACTTCTTTCAAGACATTCAGTGGGAGAGGGAACTGACAGGAAAACCAGTACAAGAAATGATGGACTATGTGGCAACAAAATGCAAGGAGGCAGAGGAGAGGTTTGTTCCCAAGGGAAACAGAAATAATGGGAAGAACAGAATGAGTCCTTGGTTCACCCAAAGGTGTAGGGAGGCAAAAACTAGGTGTACTAGAGAATGGAAAAGGTACAGAAGACAGAGAACTCAGGAAAATAAAGAGATTAGCCGAAGAGCCAGAAACGAATATGCACAGATAAGAAGGGAGGCTCAGCGGCAATACGAAAATGACATAGCATCGAAAGTCAAGACTGACCCGAAGCTGTTGTACAGCCACATCAGGAGGAAAACAACAGTCAAGGACCAGGTAATCAGACTGAGGAAGGGTGATGGGGAATTCACAAGAAACGACCGGGAGGTATGTCAGGAGCTCAACACAAGATTTAAAGAAGTATTTACAGTGGAAACCAGTAGGACTCCAGGAAATCAGAGCAGGGGGTTGCACCAGCAAGTGCTGGATGAGGTACATATAACCAAGGAGGAGGTGAAGAAGCTGCTATGCGAACTTGACACCTCAAAGGCGGTGGGACCAGACAACATCTCTCCGTGGGTCCTTAAAGAGGGAGCAGAGACATTGTGTGTACCATTAACGAAGATCTTCAACACATCATTTGAAACTGGGCAACTCCCCGAGGTATGGAAGATGGCAAATGTAGTCCCAATTTTTAAAAAGGGAGACAGACATGAGGCACTAAACTACAGACCTGTATCACTAACGTGTATAGTATGCAAGGTCATGGAGAAGATCATCAGGAGGAGAGTGGTGGAGCACCTGGAAAGAAACAAGTGCATAATTGACAACCAGCATGGTTTCAGGGAGGGAAAATCCTGTGTCACAAACCTATTAGAGTTTTATGACAAGGTGACAGAAGTAAGACAAGAGAGAGAGGGGTGGATCGACTGCATTCTTTTGGACTGCAAGAAGGCCTTCGACACAGTTCCTCACAAGAGGTTACTGCAAAAGCTAGAGGATCAGGCACACATAACAGGAAAGGCACTGCAATGGATAAGAGAATACCTTACAGGGAGGCAACAACGAGTCATGGTACGTGATGAGGTGTCAAAGTGGGCGCCTGTGACAAGCGGGGTTCCACAGGGGTCAGTCCTAGGACCTGTGCTGTTCTTGGTATATGTGAATGACATAACGGAAGGGATAGACTCAGAAGTGTCCTTGTTTGCGGACGATGTGAAGTTAATGAGAAGAATCAAATCGGATGAGGATCAGGCAGGACTACAAAGAGACCTGGACAGGCTACAAGCCTGGTCCAGCAACTGGCTCCTTGAGTTTAACCCCGCCAAATGCAAAGTCATGAAGATTGGGGAAGGGCAAAGAAGACCGCAGACACAATATAGTTTAGATGGCCAAAGTCTGCAAACCTCACTCAAGGAAAAAGATCTGGGGGTGAGTATAACACCGAGCATATCTCCTGAGGCGCACATCAATCAGATAACTGCTGCAGCATACGGGCGCCTGGCAAACCTACGGATAGCGTTCCGATACCTCAGTAAGGAGTCGTTCAAGACTCTGTATACCATTTACGTCAGACCCATACTGGAGTATGCAGCACCAGTTTGGAATCCACACCTAGTCAAGCACGTCAAGAAATTAGAGAAAGTGCAAAGGTTTGCAACAAGACTAGTCCCAGAGCTACGGGGATTGTCCTACGAAGAAAGGTTGAGGGAAATCGGCCTGACGACACTGGAGGCCAGGAAGGGTCAGGGGAGACATGATAACGACATATAAAATACTGCGCGGAATAGACGAGGTGGACAAAGACGGGATGTTCCAGAGATGGGACACAGACACAAGAGGTCACAATTGGAAGTTGAAGACTCAGATGAATCAAAGGGATTTTAGGAAGTATTTCTTCAGTCATAGAGTAGTCAAGCCGTGGAATAGCCTAGAAAGTGAAGTAGTGGAGGCGGGAACCATACATAGTTTTAAGGCGAGGAATGATAAAGCTCATGGAGCAGGGAGAGAGAGGACCTAGTAGCAATCAGTGAAGAGGCGGGGCCAGGAGCTATGACTCGACCCCTGCAACCACAAATAGGTGAGTATACACACACACATACACACCTCACTTTACTTTGAACACCTTCAAAACACTCTCATACATCATTTGAGACCACCTTTTCTCAATATCTCTCATCCACAACCTTTATCATCTCACTACAGACAACCCCAAGATTACTTCGAACACTCTCATAAATCATTTGAATACTCACATAAACACCTTTGAACATTTCCAAACAACACTGAAGCACTTCCAAAATATCATTTTGATTACTCCCCAATAAGATTTGACAGCTTTAATTTATCTACACTTACACATTTCATTAACTGAAATTACAACACATCCACCATACTACTCCTTCAGTCTCCAGACTTTACAACATTAACACAAAAACTAATTCAGACACTAATGACATGTGACATTTTACCAAAACTAACACAAACACATATCCGTTATATCTCCAATATCTAAGATCACCACAATCAAGACGTTTGCCAAATTCTGTAACCCCACCACTAAGATCACACATTTTTTTTTGTACACATTCTCTTAAAACATCATCATAACGAAGATCACTAAAACTATCTATACTTTTACTAAGATCACATAACATTTTGTCTTCTCTAACTCACCCACCAATTCACATTCTCATTCATACTTACACATTTCATTAACCGAAATTACATCTCATCCACCAAACTCCTCCCTCATTCTCCAGACTTTACAACATTAGCACAAAAAAAAAAACTAACTCATACACTTATGACATGAGACATTACCATATCAAACACACTGACTAACTTTGAACCAACTCTGAACACCACTGACCATCTTCAAAAAATACTCTGCACATCATTTGAACACCTTCAAAAAAACACCATCAATCACCTCCGAATACTCCCAAAACACTACTGATTACTACCAAATCACCACTGAATACTACCAAATCACCGTCAAAATCACCAGAAACTAAGTTTAACATCACCATCTAACATCCTTTTTATAGAAATCCCCTTAAATCACTATAACCAAGAACTCCCTCCCCATGGACGCAAAAAAAAAGAAAAAGCATGAACACAAACATGAACGCAAACACTTAGTACATGATCACCATCAACTGAAAACATATCTTGTACACACACATAATCTAAGACAACCACCAAAAACAATCACCCATGTTCACTTACCTCAAAAATCGCTAATATCATAGAAAACACTCATTTTTATAAACATTTCACACAAAAAAATCATATTTGACAATATCTAAGCGCACTCACCTCACTACCACCAACACA